>NW_027661907.1:0-42500 GCF_963422515.1 Blennius ocellaris | reverse complement strand
CCAGTGTTCTATATTCAGGACTAAAGCTACCCCCCCCCCCCCCCCTATAATTCCTCCAGTGTTCTATATTCAGGACTAAAGCTACCCCCCCCCCCCTATAATTCCTCCAGTGTTCTATATTCAGGACTAAAGCTACCCCCCCCCCTATAATTCCTCCAGTGTTCTATATTCAGGACCTAAGCTACCCCCCCCTATAATTCCTCCAGTGTTCTATATTCAGGACTAAAGCTACCCCCCCCCCCCCCCTATAATTCCTCCAGTGTTCTATATTCAGGACTAAAGCTACCCCCCCCCCCCTATAATTCCTCCAGTGTTCTATATTCAGGACTAAAGCTACCCCCCCCCCTATAATTCCTCCAGTGTTCTATATTCATGACTAAAGCTACCCCCCCCTATAATTCCTCCAGTGTTTTATATTCAGGACTAAAGCTACCCCCCCCCCCCCCCTATAATTCCTCCAGTGTTTTATATTCAGGACTAAAGCTACCCCCCCCCCCCCCCTATAATTCCTCCAGTGTTCTATATTCATGACTAAAGCTACCCCCCCCCCCCCCTATAATTCCTCCAGTGTTTTATATTCAGGACTAAAGCTACCCCCCCCCCCTATAATTCCTCCAGTGTTCTATATTCAGGACTAAAGCTACCCCCCCCCCCCTATAATTCCTCCAGGGTTCTATATTCATGACTAAAGCTACCCCCCCCCCCCTATAATTCCTCCAGTGTTCTATATTCATGACTAAAGCTACCCCCCCCCCCCTATAATTCCTCCAGGGTTCTATATTCATGACTAAAGCTACCCCCCCCCCCCCCTATAATTCCTCCAGTGTTCTATATTCATGACTAAAGCTACCCCCCCCCCCACCCTATAATTCCTCCAGTGTTTTATATTCAGGACTAAAGCTACCCCCCCCCCCCTATAATTCCTCCAGTGTTCTATATTCAGGACTAAAGCTACCCCCCCCCCCCTATAATTCCTCCAGGGTTCTATATTCAGGACTAGAGCTAGCAACAGCCCCCCCCTATAATTCCTCCAGTGTTCTATATTCAGGACTAAAGCTACCCCCCCTATAATTCCTCCAGGGTTCTATATTCAGGACTAGAGCTAACAACAGCCCCCCCCTATAATTCCTCCAGTGTTCTATATTCAGGACTAAAGCTACCCCCCCTATAATTCCTCCAGTGTTCTATATTCAGGACTAAAGCTACCCCCCCCCCTATAATTCCTCCAGTGTTCTATATTCAGGACTAAAGCTACCCCCCCCCTATAATTCCTCCAGTGTTCTATATTCAGGACTAAAGCTACCCCCCCCCTATAATTCCTCCAGTGTTCTATATTCAGGACTAAAGCTACCCCCCCCCCTATAATTCCTCCAGTGTTCTATATTCAGGACTAAAGCTACCCCCCCCCTATAATTCCTCCAGTGTTCTATATTCAGGACTAAAGCTACCCCCCCCCCCCTATAATTCCTCCAGTGTTCTATATTCAGGACTAGAGCTAACAACAGCCCCCCCTATAATTCCTCCAGGGTTCTATATTCAGGACTAAAGCAACCCCCCCCTATAATTCCTCCAGGGTTCTATATTCAGGACTAGAGCTAACAACAGCCCCCCCTTGTGGTCCAGCATGAGAACTGTTTCCTGGATGAATCACATTTAATCTCCATGTCGTTCTTCTTCTCCTGGCAGGCGGCCAAACTTCTGTATGAAGCTCGGGACCAGTGAACACCAGAGAACCCCCCCCCCCCCCCCCCCCCCACCACACACACACACACACACACACACACACACACACACTGCAGGTGGACCAACCACCTCCAGGTACCCCCCCCCCTTCTCTAAGTGGACCCTCCTGTCACTTTTCTTCAGATGATTGTCCTGGTAGAGAGAGAGAGAGAGAGCGTGAGAGCGGGCGAGAGAAAGAGAGAGAGAGAGAGCGCGAGAGCGGGCAAGAGAGAGAGAGAGAGCGAGAGCGAGCGAGAGAAGGAGAGAGAGAGAGAGAGAGAGCATTTTCTACCTCTCTAACAAGAACTCTGTACATCATGTTTACCATGAAAACGCTGATTGTGTCTTTTCCATCATCACCCGAGTGTCTGCAGGGGGCGCCGCTATTTCTCTGTTCCCTGAACCTTCCTGGGCAGGTTCCACTGAATCCTGGATGTTCCCTCAGTGGTAAACCCAGGATGTTCCCTCACTGCTCAGTGGTGAATCCTGGATGTTCCCTCACTGCTCAGTGGTGAATCCTGGATGTTCCCTCACTGCTCAGTGGTGAATCCTGGATGTTCCCTCAGTGGTGAATCCTGGATGTTCCCTCACTGCTCAGTGGTGAATCCTGGATGTTCCCTTGCTGCTCAGTGGTGAATCCTGGATGTTCCCTCACTGCTCAGTGGTGAATCCTGGATGTTCCCTCACTGCTCAGTGGTGAATCCTGGATGTTCCCTCACTGCTCAGTGGTGAATCCTGGATGTTGCCTCACTGCTCGGTGGTGAATCCTTGATGTTCCCTCAGTGGTGAATCCTGGATGTTCCCTCAGTGGTGAATCCTGGATGTTCCCTCACTGCTCGGTGGTGAATCCTTGATGTTCCCTCAGTGGTGAATCCTGGATGTTCCCTCACTGCTCAGTGGTGAATCCTGGATGTTCCCTTGCTGCTCAGTGGTGAATCCTGGATGTTCCCTCACTGCTCAGTGGTGAATCCTGGATGTTCCCTCACTGCTCGGTGGTGAATCCTGGATGTTCCCTCAGTGGTGAATCCTGGATGTTCCCTCACTGCTCAGTGGTGAATCCTGGATGTTCCCTCACTGCTCAGTGGTGAATCCTGGATGTTCCCTCAGTGGTGAATCCTGGATGTTCCCTCAGTGGTGAATCCTGGATGTTCCCTCACTGCTCAGTGGTGAATCCTGGATGTTCCCTCACTGCTCGGTGGTGAATCCTGGATGTTCCCTCAGTGGTGAATCCTGGATGTTCCCTCACTGCTCAGTGGTGAATCCTGGATGTTCCCTCACTGCTCAGTGGTGAATCCTGGATGTTCCCTCAGTGGTGAATCCTGGATGTTCCCTCAGTGGTGAATCCTGGATGTTCCCTCAGTGGTGAATCCTGGATGTTCCCTTGCTGCTGAGCAACGGACACAAACCAAACGACTCCAGTCTTTAAAACACTTGAAGCCCCGCTGGTTTGTCATTAATCCCAGAACCGAGACGTTTATTTGTTCCCTGTTTTGACGCTATTGGACGCCTCCATTATGACGCCCAGTGGAATTCTTCCCATTTATTTTACATTAAAGGCTCTTAATCTGCTGGATTACAGGATGATTTTAATCTGTTAATTCTCTGTGCGCCGCTTTTCAAAACTACCTGCTAATCTGTGGTTTCATATCATCTGTGTTTGATACTGAAAAACAAGTCAATCAGAGCAGATGCTATAAATTTGTCTCCATTCGAGCATCAGAATGAAGAATTTTCACTTCTGTAACTAAAGATGTTGAAACTTGATGAATCTGCAGCTTTTAACTCACTTTGTGTTTTTAGTTTTCGACGGGCGGAGAACAAAAACAGACTAATAAAGAAAAGCACAAGTATTGGTATTAAACTTGCTATAGTGCCCCCATGTGGCTGAACATCATCATTACAGCTCAAAGTGCCAGTTGAATTCCTTGGCAGCCCTGCAGGTTCTAGATGTTTCCTGCTCAAACACACCTGTTATCATGATGAGGTTCTGCAGGAAGCTGGACTAGGAGCCACTAATTGCTGTATTGATGTGAGGAGACATCTAAAACCTGCAGGGCTGCGGCCCTCCAGGACCAGGGTTGCCCACCCCTGGTTTAGAACCTGAAGAGCTGAAAGGCATTCTGGGAAATGTAGGAGGCAACAGGAAACGAAGGAAACCAGCAGCAGACATTTGTGGAGTTGCTCTGAAAGAAATGTGGTGTGGAGGATTTTTCCTTTAATGGGACTTCAAACAGGAAGTGGAAGTTCAGGGTCAAACAAATAAAAGTCTGCGACTGTGTGTCGCGTTGCAAAGGTTAAAAATGCAGAGGATCTTTCAGAGTAAAATAAAAAATTTTTTAGGGTAAAATTCAAACTTCAACTTAAGATTTTCACAAATCACGTTTAACAAAAGTTTGAATGTTTTTAATTTACGCTGAAAATTTTAGTTAGAAGTTGGACCAAAATCTTTATAAAGTTTTGTTTGGATTTATTTTCAATGGAGCAAAAATATAAACTGTAAAAACTAAATCTGAAGATAAAAGCTCAATTTCAGCAATTAATCAGAAAATAGACAAATTTCTTGACAAAAATGTTTAGAGAATACAGAATTAAAAAGTAGCTGAAAGAATTGAAGTCTAATTAGAAGAATAAAAATTGAATTTGAGAAAAAAAAGTAAAATATTGGAAAATATAACAAAAATATTGAAAGAAAACGTTCATTCTTTTCTAATTTTTCCACTTTTTAATCTTTCAGTTAAACATTGACACACACACACACACACACACACACAAATAAAGGCTTTAAACAAAGTTTCATGTATCAAATTTGTGAGTTATTTGATGAAATATTGTGACTTTGTGAAGCTGAACTTCATTGTTGTAATGTTTCTGCTCCATCAGGTCAGTTTTACATTTTCATTTAGAACCACTAGTTTTTACTCTCGTCACAAAAGGTTTGACACTTTTTTTGGTGCTTATTTTTCTGTTACTTTGAAACGTTCAGCTGCAGGTTTGTGGGGTTCAGTTAATACTTTTCTTTGTTTTGACAGTTTTCACAATGTTTGTTACCTTCGACTTATTGCTTTGTTTGTATTTTAACAACTTTTCACAAAAACGATTCGCCTGAATCCCAAATCTCCAGGAATGATCGTCATCATCAAGGATCCATTTGTGATCCCCCCCGCTGAGTTGGTTCGTCCCCCCCCCTCCCTCCGTGCTGAGTTGCCCCCCCCCCCGTTGTAAGTTGGTTCCCCCCCCCTCCCTCCGTACTGGGTTGGTCCCCCCCCCCCCCACGTTATAAGTTGGTTCATCCCCCCCCCCCCGCACTGAGTTGGTTCGTCCCCCCCTCCCTCCGCACTGAGTTGGTTCGTCCCCCCCCCCCCCCCCGCACTGAGTTGGTTCGACCCTCCCTCCGTGCTGAGTTGGTTCGTCCCCCCCCCCCCCTTGTAAGTTGGTTCCCCCCCTCCCTCCGTACTGGGTTGGTACCCCCCCCCCCACGTTATAAGTTGGTTCATCCCCCCCCCCCCGCACTGAGTTGGTTCGTCCCCCCCCTCCCTCCGTACTGAGTTGGTTGGTCCCCCCCCCCCCCCCCCCCGCACTGAGTTGGTTCGTCCCTCCCTCCGTGCTGAGTTGGTTCGTCCCCCCCCTCCCTCCGTGCTGAGTTGCCCCCCCCGTTGTAAGTTGGTTCCCCCCCCTCCCTCCGTACTGGGTTGGTACCCCCCCCCCCCCCGCACTGAGTTGGTTCGTCCCCCCCCTCCCTCCGTACTGAGTTGGTTCGTCCCTCCCTCCGTGCTGAGTTGGTTCGCCCCCCCCCCCCCCCCCCGCACTGAGTTGGTTCGTCCCCCCCTCCCCCCGCACTGAGTTGGTTCGTTCCGAGCTGCCGGCTACAGACGCACGTGTCGGCGTGTTGTGGAGATTGTGTTGAAGTAACGCAGAGTAACGCGGAGTAACGGAGAAGTTACGACAGATTGCAGCAGAATCGCCGTTCCTCCGCACAGGCCGCAGCTTTACGTCCCAACCGGAGGACGGGAGGACCGGGAGGACCGGAGGACCGGGAGGACCGGGAGGACCGGAGGACCGGGAGGACCGGGAGGACCGGAGGACCGGAGGACCGGGAGGACCGGAGGACTTCCCCCCCCGCTCAAGGTCTGAACTCTGGCCGCTCACACGCTGCTTCTCTCGGCCTGTTTCCCCCGGCGGAGCCGCTCCGTCCACCGGGACACGTGGCTCCACGCTGCGGCGTGTTGAACCGTCAGGACCCGGTCCTGGTCTGACCAGGGACGCTTCGGGGCTGCAGGCCCACGTTACTCCGGTCCCTGCAGGCCCACGTTACTCCGGTCCCTGCAGGTCCACGTTACTCCGGTTCCTGCAGGTCCACGTTACTCCGGTTCCTGCATGTCACGTTACTCCTGACGGCTGCCACGTCGCCGCTCCGCTAACGGGAGGGAGGGAGGCGGGTGCTCAATGACGCCGCAGGATGCAAGTCATCATCCACATGATGCAAAATGTCACCGACACGAGAAAGAAGCGACCCCCATACCCCCCCTACCCACCCCCATACCCCCCCTACCCACCCCCAATCCCCCCCTACCCACCCCCAATCTCTCACCCCCAATCCCTCACCCCCTCACACTAAAGTACTGAAGAACTCACACTAAAGTACACAAGAACTCACACTAAAGTACTGAAGAACTCACACTAAAGTACTGAACAACTCACACTAAAGTACACATAGAACTCACACTGAAGTACACAAGAACTCACACTAAAGTACACAAGAACTCACACTAAAGTACACAAGAACTCACACTAAAGTACACAAGAACTCACACTAAAGTACTGAAGAACTCACACTAAAGTACACATAGAACTCACACTCAAGTACTGAACAACTCACACTCAAGTACTGAACAACTCACACTAAAGTACACAAGAACTCACACTAAAGTACTGAAGAACTCACACTAAAGTACACATAGAACTCACACTGAAGTACACAAGAACTCACACTAAAGTACACAAGAACTCACACTAAAGTACTGAAGAACTCACACTAAAGTACTGAAGAACTCACACTAAAGTACACATAGAACTCACACTCAAGTACTGAACAACTCACACTAAAGTACACAAGAACTCACACTAAAGTACACAAGAACTCACACTAAAGTACACAAGAACTCACACTAAAGTACTGAAGAACTCACACTAAAGTACTGAAGAACTCACACTGAAGTACACAAGAACTCACACTAAAGTACACATAGAACTCACACTCAAGTACTGAACAACTCACACTAAAGTACACAAGAACTCACACTAAAGTACACAAGAACTCACACTAAAGTACTGAAGAACTCACACTAAAGTACACATAGAACTCACACTCAAGTACTGAACAACTCACACTAAAGTACACAAGAACTCACACTAAAGTACACAAGAACTCACACTAAAGTACTGAAGAACTCACACTAAAGTACACATAGAACTCACACTGAAGTACACAAGAACTCACACTAAAGTACACAAGAACTCACACTAAAGTACACAAGAACTCACACTAAAGTACACAAGAACTCACACTAAAGTACTGAAGAACTCACACTAAAGTACACAAGAACTCACACTAAAGTACTGAAGAACTCACACTAAAGTACACAAGAACTCACACTAAAGTACTGAAGAACTCACACTAAAGTACTGAAGAACTCACACTAAAGTACACATAGAACTCACACTGAAGTACACAAGAACTCACACTAAAGTACACAAGAACTCACACTAAAGTACACAAGAACTCACACTAAAGTACACAAGAACTCACACTAAAGTACACAAGAACTCACACTAAAGTACACAAGAACTCACACTAAAGTACACAAAGAACTCACACTAAAGTACTGAAGAACTCACACTAAAGTACTGAAGAACTCACACTAAAGTACACATAGAACTCACACTAAAGTACACATAGAACTCACACTAAAGTACACATAGAACTCACACTGAAGTACACAAGAACTCACACTAAAGTACACATAGAACTCACACTAAAGTACACAAGAACTCACACTAAAGTACACAAGAACTCACACTAAAGTACACATAGAACTCACACTAAAGTACACATAGAACTCACACTCAAGTACTGAAGAACTCACACTAAAGTACTGAAGAACTCACACTAAAGTACACATAGAACTCACACTAAAGTACACAAGAACTCACACTAAAGTACACAAGAACTCACACTAAAGTACACATAGAACTCACACTGAAGTACACAAGAACTCACACTAAAGTACACATAGAACTCACACTAAAGTACTGAAGAACTCACACTAAAGTACTGAAGAACTCACACTAAAGTACACAAGAACTCACACTAAAGTACACATAGAACTCACACTAAAGTACACATAGAACTCACACTAAAGTACACAAGAACTCACACTAAAGTACACAAAGAACTCACACTAAAGTACACAAAGAACTCACACTAAAGTACACAAAGAACACACACTAAAGTACACGAAGAACTCACACTAAAGTACACAAAGAACACACACTAAAGTACTGAAGAACTCACACTAAAGTACACAAAGAACACACACTAAAGTACACAAAGAACACACACTAAAGTACTGAAGAACACACACTAAAGTACACAAAGAACACACACTAAAGTACACAAAGAACACACACTAAAGTACTGAAGAACTCACACTAAAGTACACAAAGAAGTCACTAAAGTACTGAAGAACACACACTAAAGTACACAAAGAACACACACTAAAGTACTGAAGAACTCACACTAAAGTACACAAAGAACTCACACTAAAGTACTGAAGAACTCACACTAAAGTACACAAAGAACACACACTAAAGTACTGAAGAACTCACACTAAAGTACACAAAGAACTCACACTAAAGTACACATAGAACTCACACTCAAGTACACATAGAACTCACACTCAAGTACACATAGAACTCACACTCAAGTACTGAAGAACTCACACTAAAGTACTGAAGAACTCACACTAAAGTACACAAGAACTCACACTAAAGTACACAAGAACTCACACTAAAGTACACATAGAACTCACACTAAAGTACACATAGAACTCACACTAAAGTACTGAAGAACTCACACTAAAGTACACAAGAACTCACACTAAAGTACACATAGAACTCACACTAAAGTACACATAGAACTCACACTAAAGTACACAAGAACTCACACTAAAGTACACAAAGAACTCACACTAAAGTACACAAAGAACACACACTAAAGTACACGAAGAACTCACACTAAAGTACACAAAGAACTCACACTAAAGTACTGAAGAACTCACACTAAAGTACACAAAGAACACACACTAAAGTACTGAAGAACACACACTAAAGTACACAAAGAACACACACTAAAGTACACAAAGAACACACACTAAAGTACTGAAGAACTCACACTAAAGTACACAAAGAACTCACACTAAAGTACACAAAGAACACACACTAAAGTACACAAAGAACACACACTAAAGTACTGAAGAACTCACACTAAAGTACACAAAGAACTCACACTAAAGTACTGAAGAACTCACACTAAAGTACACAAAGAACACACACTAAAGTACTGAAGAACTCACACTAAAGTACACAAAGAACACACACTAAAGTACACATAGAACTCACACTAAAGTACACGAGAACTCACACCGGAACCGGAGCCAGGTACTGGAACGGAGCCAGGTACCGGTACTGGAACGGAACCTGGTATCGGTACTGGGTCAGGACCCGGTACTGGGTCAGGACCCGGTACTGGACCGGCCCGTCCCTAGTTTGAACTGCATCACGGCGTTGAGCAACATGGCGAAGGGGGAGGAGCTAAAGAGGTCCAGAGCCCTGAGGGGGAGGAGCTAAAGAGGCCCATGGCCATGAGGGGGAGGAGCTAAAGAGGCCCAGAGCCCTGAGGGGGAGGAGCTAAAGAGGCCCAGAGCCCTGAGGGACAGCAGAGACCTCAGTCCGTCCACTGTCTTCTCGTGGACCTGCAGCCTGGGAAACCTGGACCAGCTGACGTCCGGCTGTTTTCCCAGCAGGCTTTGCGGCTCAGAGGCGCCATGAGCTCGCGGGTGTGTAAGACCTGCGGCGGCGCCGACATCGACGTGGACGCGGCGCGCGGCGACGCCGTGTGCATGAGCTGCGGCGCCGTGCTGGAGGACAACATCATCGTCTCCGAGGTCGAGTTCGTGGAGACGGGCGGCGGCGGCTCGCTCGCCGTGGGACAGTTCGTGTCCTCGGAAGGTGAGACACACACACACACACACACGGCGGGGGGGGGGGGGGGGGGGCTGAAAGTAACTAAAAGGTTGCTTGGATTCTCACTTGCTTACTTTTATACAAGTAATCAGTAAAGTAGCAAGTTACTTTTTAAAGCAGTTACTAGTAATCAGATTACTTTCTCAAGGTAACAGTGACATAAAGACAAACTCAATGAGGGGGTGTAGTTGCCAGTCTGTCCACCAGGTGGACGGGTGTAGTTGCCAGTCTGTCCACCAGGTGGACGGGTGTAGTTGCCAGTCTGTCCACCAGGTGGACGGGTGTAGTTGCCAGTCTGTCCACCAGGTGGACGGGTGTAGTTGCCAGTCTGTCCACCAGGTGGACGGGTGTAGTTGCCAGTCTGTCCACCAGGTGGACGGGTGTAGTTGCCAGTCTGTCCACCAGGTGGACGGGTGTAGTTGCCAGTCTGTCCACCAGGTGGACGGGTGTAGTTGCCAGTCTGTCCACCAGGTGGAGCTGTCGCTTCACTTTCAGCTGTAAAACATGAGTTCAGTTTGATGAACAGATCATTTCAGCATCAAATAGTTTTTTCTTCATTACAACAGTTTATTGATCTTTGATGGTTGAAAGTGAAGTCATGAAATGAAAAGTAATGGATTATGACCACATCCAGACGAGTTTCTCCTTCAAACGACGTTTAATGACCTTTTCTCACGTCCATGATAAAGAAATCTGCTCAGTTATTTTCTGTTTGTTCTCGTTAAAGAGCAGCAGCTGACAATTATTTCTATTTGTAGTTGATTTATCAAACTTTTTTATTCAAATGTCAATTAAAATGTCCAGTTGTTGTTTCTAGTCCATGAAGGATTCCAGGTGAAAACGTGACACGATAGTTTTGATGCCAGCCGGTGAAAAGTGTCAGGAAGCGTCGTTTTTTGACGAGTCGTCGACTGACGGAGAAGAAAAGCTCGTCGCTTCACGGGAAGTTGTTTAACTGCATTTTTCCTCCTTCTGCTCCTAAATGTTCCTGAACGTTTCCCAGCTGGAGCCAAACACCCGTCGTTCGGAGATTCTCACCTGACGGGGGTGGGGCGCGAGTCCCGCGCTCAGACGCTGCAGAAAGGTGAGTGGCCAGCAGGGGGCGCCTCCACACGCTGCTCCTTTGTGTTGTGACGTCGTGGCCAGCAGGGGGCGCCTCCACACGCTGCTCCTTTGTGTGGTGACGTCGTGGCCAGCAGGGGGCGCCTCCACACGCTGCTCCTTTGTGTTGTGACGTCGTGGCCAGCAGGGGGCGCCTCCACACGCTGCTCCTTTGTGTGGTGACGTCGTGGCCAGCAGGGGGCGCCTCCACACGCTGCTCCTTTGTGTGGTGACGTCGTGGCCAGCAGGGGGCGCCTCCACATGCTGCTCCTTTGTGTGGTGACGTCGTGGCCAGCAGGGGGCGCCTCCACACGCTGCTCCTTTGTGTTGTGACGTCGTGGCCAGCAGGGGGCGCCTCCACACGCTGCTCCTTTGTGTTGTGACGTCGTGGCCAGCAGGGGGCGCCTCCACACGCTGCTCCTTTGTGTTGTGACGTCGTGGTTGTTTTGTTCTGTGGAACTTAAAGAGTTTCAACACGTCGGCAGAGTTGAAAGCTTTTCTGTCTCGTTTTCCCGTTAATCGTTTCATCGTCAGATCGTTTCTGCTCAACGAGCTTTTTCTTCTGAACCCGAGGAAAAACTGGAGCTGCAGCAGGATCGACGCTTTTATGTAACAAGGAAACAAAATGAAAGAATCCAAATGTAAAGCGAGAAATAAAGATATTGGGGGATTTTTAAAGTCTTTATTTCTCACTTTACATTTTGGTATTCATTTTTACTGATACTGCAGTACTGATATTACTGTCACTGCAGTACTGATACTGAGATACTGCAGTGCTGATACTGCTGACACTGCAGTACTGATACTGAGATACTGCAGCACTGAGATACTACTTTGTACTTTAGCAAGGTATTTCTCATAGATTGATCAGTTCTTATGTTTTATCACAGAAACAATAAACAGACTTGATAAATGAGACGATATCACAACGTGACGATATTCTGCTGCCTTTATATATTTGATATGTTTGACATGTTTTCTAGTGAAAATTATTAATTTGCAATATATTGTTTGTATTGTGATCATGACAAATTGGTGGAATGTTTTATTTGTGCTTTTATTTTGACAGTCACCATAATAACAATCCAACTAGGTACTTTTATTTTGACAGCCTTACTGCAGTGACTCAGTGACGTAGTTCCTCAGACTGGGTGACATAGTTACTCGATGACGTAGTCTGTCAGACTGGGTGACGTAGTTCCTGGGTGACGTAGTTTGTCACACTGGGTGACGTAGTTCCTGGGTGACGTAGTTCCTCGGTGATGTAGTTTGTCACACTGGGTGACGTAGTTCCTGGGTGACGTAGTTTGTCACACTGGGTGATGTAGTTCCTGGGTGACGTAGTTTCTCAGACTGGGTGACGTAGTTCCTGGGTGACGTAGTTTGTCACACTGGGTGACGTAGTTCCTGGGTGACATAGTTTGTCAGACTGAGTGACATACTTCCTCGGTGACGTAGTTCCTCGGTGATGTAGTTTCTCAGACTGGGTGACGTAGTTCCTGGGTGACGTAGTTTGTCACACTGGGTGATGTAGTTCCTGGGTGACGTAGTTTGTCAGACTGGGTGACGTAGTTCCTGGGTGACGTAGTTTCTCAGACTGGGTGACGTAGTTCCTGGGTGACGTAGTTTGTCAGACTGGGTGACGTAGTTCCTGGGTGTCGCCCCCTGCAGCGAAGCAGCACATCAGCACCCTGGGCCACCAGCTGCAGATGAGTCAGCACTGCCTGGACACCGCCCTCAACTTCTACAAGATGGCGCTGAACCGACACCTGACCCGCGGCCGCAAGTCGTCCCACGTCATGGCGGCCTGCCTCTACATGGTGTGTCGCACCGAGGGGACGCCGCGTATCCTTCCTGTCCTGCTGAGGCACTGTGGGCTGCTGACCACAGGGGGGCGCCACTTCATGCTGAAAGGGCCATTTGCTTCCGTTTCCCAAAGAACACACACACACACACACACACACACACACACACACACACACCCTGATTGAACCTGGTTCACCTAAACCAGATGTTCCGCCCCCCAGGGTGTTGACGCCAAAGACAATCTGTAGGAACCCCCCCCCCACAGCGGTCCGTGACGTCATCAAATAACCACAAGAAGCTGCTGACACTAGCAGCAGCTGGAGCAGGGCCATAGACCTATAGAACTAGAAGCTACTGACGCTAGCAGCAGGAGGAGCGGGGCCATAGACCTATAGAACTAGAAGTGACTGACGCTAGCAGCAGGAGGAGCGGGGCCATAGACCTATAGAACTAGAAGCTACTGACGCTAGCAGCAGGAGGAGCGGGGCCATAGACCTATAGAACTAGAAGCTACTGACGCTAGCAGCAGGAGGAGCAGGGCCATAGACCTATAGAACTAGAAGTGACTGACGCTAGCAGCAGGAGGAGCGGGGCCATAGACCTATAGAACTAGAAGCTACTGACGCTAGCAGCAGGAGGAGCGGGGCCATAGACCTATAGAACTAGAAGCTACTGACGCTAGCAGCAGGAGGAGCGGGGCCATAGACCTATAGAACTAGAAGCTACTGACGCTAGCAGCAGGAGGAGCGGGGCCATAGACCTATAGAACTAGAAGCTACTGACGCTAGCAGCAGGAGGAGCGGGGCCATAGACCTATAGAACTAGAAGCTACTGACGCTAGCAGTAGGAGGAGCAGGGCCATAGACCTATAGAACTAGAAGCTGCTGACACTAGCAGCAGGAGGAGCGGGGCCATAGACCTATAGAACTAGAAGCTACTGACGCTAGCAGCAGGAGGAGCGGGGCCATAGACCTATAGAACTAGAAGCTACTGACGCTAGCAGCAGGTGGAGCAGGGCCATAGACCTATAGAACTAGAAGCTACTGACGCTAGCAGCAGGAGGAGCGGGGCCATAGACCTATAGAACTAGAAGCTACTGACGCTAGCAGCAGGAGGAGCGGGGCCATAGACCTATAGAACTAGAAGCTACTGACGCTAGCAGTAGGAGGAGCAGGGCCATAGACCTATAGAACTAGAAGCTGCTGACACTAGCAGCAGGTGGAGCAGGGCCATAGACCTATAGAACTAGAAGCAACTGACGCTAGCAGCAGGGCCATAGACGTATAGAACTAGAAGCAACTGACGCTAGCAGCAGGGCCATAGACCTATAGAACTAGAAGCTACTCATGCTAGCAGCAGGGCCATAGACCTATAGAACTAGAAGCTACTGACACTAGCAGCAGGATCTACTTCTAAATTTCTATGTGCTCTGTCTTCTGTGTGTTTGGTGAGTCACAGCGCCCCTATAGGCCTGACATGTGAACTACATGTCCTAAATCCTCATGGTGACCAGTTGATGGTGACGTGTTGATGGTGACGTGTTGATGGTGACCAGTTGATGGTGACCAGTTGATGGTGACGTGTTGATGGTGACGTGTTGATGGTGACCAGTTGATGGTGACCAGTTGATGGTGACGTGTTGATGGTGACGTGTTGGTGGTGACCAGTTGGTGGTGACCAGTTGGTGGTGACCAGTTGATGGTGACGTGTTGATGGTGACGTGTTGATGGTGACGTGTTGATGGTGACGTGTTGATGGTGACCAGTTGATGGTGACGTGTTGATGGTGACCAGTTGGTGGTGACCAGTTGGTGGTGACGTGTTGATGGTGACGTGTTGATAGTGACCAGTTGATGGTGACCAGTTGATGGTGACGTGTTGATGGTGACGTGTTGATGGTGACGTGTTGATGGTGACCAGTTGGTGGTGACCAGTTGATGGTGACGTGTTGATGGTGACCAGTTGATGGTGACCAGTTGGTGGTGACGTGTTGATGGTGACGTGTTGATGGTGACCAGTTGGTGGTGACCAGTTGATGGTGACGTGTTGATGGTGACGTGTTGATGGTGACGTGTTGATGGTGACCAGTTGATGGTGACCAGTTGATGGTGACGTGTTGATGGTGACGTGTTGATGGTGACCAGTTGGTGGTGACCAGTTGATGGTGACGTGTTGATGGTGACCAGTTGGTGGTGACCAGTTGATGGTGACGTGTTGATGGTGACGTGTTGATGGTGACGTGTTGATGGTGACCAGTTGATGGTGACCAGTTGATGGTGACGTGTTGATGGTGACGTGTTGATGGTGACCAGTTGGTGGTGACCAGTTGGTGGTGACCAGTTGATGGTGACGTGTTGATGGTGACGTGTTGATGGTGACCAGTTGGTGGTGACCAGTTGGTGGTGACCAGTTGATGGTGACGTGTTGATGGTGACGAGTTGATGGTGACCAGTTGATGGTGACGTGTCGGTGGTGACGTGTTGATGGTGACCAGTTGGTGGTGACCAGTTGGTGGTGACCAGTTGATGGTGACGTGTTGATGGTGACGAGTTGATGGTGACCAGTTGGTGGTGACCAGTTGGTGGTGACCAGTTGATGGTGACGTGTTGATGGTGACGAGTTGATGGTGACCAGTTGATGGTGACGTGTCGGTGGTGACGTGTCGGTGGTGACGTGTCGATGGTGACGTGTCGATGGTGACGTGTCGATGGTGACGTGTCGATGGTGACCAGTTGATGGTGACGTGTTGATGGTGACGTGTTGAGGGTGACGTGTTGAGGGTGACGTGTTGAGGGTGACGTGTTGAGGGTGACGTGTTGAGGGTGACGTGTTGAGGGTGACCAGTTGAGGGTGACGTGTTGATGGTGACGTGTTGATGGTGACGTGTTGATGGTGACCAGTTGATGGTGACCAGTTGATGGTGACCAGTTGATGGTGACGTGTTGATGGTGACGTGTGGACGGAGACGTGTTGACGGTGACCAGTTGACGGTGACGTGTTGACGGTGACGTGTTGACGGTGACCAGTTGATGGTGACCAGTTGATGGTGACCAGTTGATGGTGACCAGTTGGTGGTGACGTGTTGATGGTGACCAGTTGGTGGTGACGTGTTGATGGCGACCAGTTGATGGCGACCAGTTGATGGCGACCAGTTGATGGCGACCAGTTGATGGCGACCAGTTGGTGGCGACCAGTTGATGGCGACGTGTTGATGGCGACGTGTTGATGGTGACCAGTTGATGGTGACCAGTTGATGGTGACCAGTTGGTGGTGACCAGTTGGTGGTGACCAGTTGGTGGTGACGTGTTGATGGCGACCAGTTGATAGTGACCAGTTGATGGTGACGTGTTGATGGTGACCAGTTGATGGTGACGTGTTGATGGTGACGTGTTGAGGGTGACGTGTTGAGGGTGACGTGTTGAGGGTGACCAGTTGAGGGTGACGTGTTGAGGGTGACGTGTTGATGGTGACGTGTGGACGGAGACGTGTGGACGGAGACGTGTGGACGGAGACGTGTGGACGGAGACGTGTGGACGGAGACGTGTTGATGGTGACGTGTGGACGGAGACGTGTGGACGGAGACGTGTGGACAGAATAGTTTGGACAGAAGGGGAGAAAAACGAAGGTGTTTGTCGCCGTGTGGCTGCAGCTCTAGATTCATATTTGTTCAAGAAAAGAGGAAGTTCAGAACCTAAAGAATGAAAAAAGCTTCAGGACCTTTTCCACCACAGAAGAAGAGTTTTAATTCCTCCAGATGTTTCCAGGACCTGCTGGCCTTCATTTCCTGATTAAAGGTATCGTCTGTAATCTGCCCAGATTAGATTATCGTCTGCGCTGCTCGTTCTGTTGTCAGGCCTTTATTTGTTCTCTCTCATTAATCCATGGCAGCTGCACCTGTCACCACGGAGACACCGTCGCTACGGTGACCAGCCTGTTGGGGGAATCAGCCATAACATTATGCCCCTCATGAATCTGACTCCAGCACATCCTACAAATACCTGTTTTTAAAACCGTTTCTGAATCTTGACTTTGCAGGATAATGTAGCAACATTAGCATCACCTGCTGCTTTGCTCTTCACTTCACCTGCAGGTGGCGCCATTTCCACACAAATGGCAGATTGGAAAGTGGAATGGAACTTTATTACTTGGTAATAGTGAAAAAAATTAAGACCTGTAAAAAGCTCGGAGATTTTAATATTTGGTACTTTCTAGAGTACTGGGGAGCAGAAAAGTTACTTTATCTCAGTATTTTAGCTCCTCTAAGTTTGAGTGGTTGTTTTGAGTTCCATCGTTAAAAAACTCGACAATGAAAAGTTTGAGTGGGGAAAAAAGACTTGTGTTGAGAGGAAGTACCATTTCTGTGTGTGGTGATCCACGGACAGGAAGGGGCGGGGCTTTGTGTGACGTCCACAAAGTGGCCATTTAGGCCCCGTTTCCATGACAACTCGTTGAGTGAGAATTGAAAACGTTCTTGGTGTTTTGGTCCGTTCAGTCGCTGAGAAGACGAGGTTTTGAAAACAATCTGACTGTAAAGATTGTGGTGGATCGTTTCATGTGAGTCGTTCAGTTACAACAACAAACGACACCCACTAGTGGCAGAAACAACGACGTTTGTGTGTGAACGTGAAGGTTTTCAGTTGAAGCTCGGGATCCGGAGCGTCGCTCCGTTTCCTGTTTTACTTTCAGTCAAAAGACTTGTTAGGGTTTGTCACTAACCCTAACCCTCATGTTTTTACTTTAATTTTTTATGTCCTGAAAACCAAACGATCCTCTTGGTTTTCCTCAACCTTCACATCAGACATGCTGCTGGACCTCAGTGACCTCCTGCAGGTACGTCTCCACTCCTCCACTCATCACTCCATCACTCCTCCACTCATCACTCCATCACTCCTCCACTCATCACTCCATCACTCCTCCACTCATCACTCCTCCACTCATCACTCCATCACTCCTCCACTCCTCCACTCATCACTCCTCCACTCCTCCACTCATCACTCCATCACTCCTCCACTCATCACTCCATCACTCCTCCACTCATCACTCCTCCACTCATCACTCCATCACTCCTCCACTCATCACTCCTCCACTCCTCCACTCATCACTCCATCACTCCTCCACTCATCACTCCATCACTCCTCCACTCCTCCACTCATCACTCCATCACTCCTCCACTCATCACTCCTCCACTCCTCCACTCATCACTCCTCCACTCCTCCACTCATCACTCCATCACTCCTCCACTCATCACTCCATCACTCCTCCACTCATCACTCCTCCACTCATCACTCCATCACTCCTCCACTCATCACTCCTCCACTCATCACTCCTCCACTCATCACTCCTCCACTCATCACTCCATCACTCCTCCACTCATCACTCCTCCACTCCTCCACTCCTCCACTCATCACTCCTCCACTCCATCACTCCTCCACTCATCACTCCTCCACTCATCACTCCTCCACTCCTCCACTCATCACTCCATCACTCCTCCACTCATCACTCCTCCACTCATCACTCCTCCACTCATCACTCCATCACTCCTCCACTCATCACTCCATCACTCCTCCACTCATCACTCCATCACTCATCCACTCATCACTCCATCACTCCTCCACTCATCACTCCTCCACTCATCACTCCATCACTCCTCCACTCATCACTCCTCCACTCATCACTCCATCACTCCTCCACTCATCACTCCTCCACTCATCACTCCTCCACTCATCACTCCATCACTCCTCCACTCATCACTCCTCCACTCATCACTCCTCCACTCATCACTCCATCACTCCTCCACTCATCACTCCTCCACTCATCACTCCATCACTCCTCCACTCATCACTCCTCCACTCATCACTCCATCACTCCTCCACTCCTCCACTCATCACTCCTCCACTCATCACTCCATCACTCCTCCACTCATCACTCCTTCACTCCTCCACTCATCACTCCTCCACTCATCACTCCATCACTCCTCCACTCATCACTCCTCCACTCCTCCACTCATCACTCCTCCACTCATCACTCCTCCACTCATCACTCCTCCACTCCTCCACTCATCACTCCTCCACTCATCACTCCTCCACTCATCACTCCTCCACTCCTCCACTCATCACTCCTCCACTCCTCCACTCATCACTCCTCCACTCATCACTCCATCACTCCTCCACTCATCACTCCATCACTCCTCCACTCATCACTCCTCCACTCATCACTCCTCCACTCCTCCACTCATCACTCCTCCACTTATCACTCCATCACTCCTCCACTCATCACTCCTCCACTTATCACTCCTCCACTCATCACTCCATCACTCCTCCACTCATCACTCCATCACTCCTCCACTCATCACTCCTCCACTCATCACTCCTCCACTCATCACTCCATCACTCCTCCACTCATCACTCCTCCACTCCTCCACTCATCACTCCTCCACTCCTCCACTCATCACTCCTCCACTCATCACTCCTCCACTCATCACTCCTCCACTCCTCCACTCATCACTCCTCCACTCATCACTCCTCCACTCATCACTCCTCCACTCTTCCACTCCTCCACTCTTCCACTCCATCACTCTTCCACTCCATCACTCCTCCACTCCGTCACTCCATCACTCCTCTACTCCATCACTCTGATGGTGGTGGTGATGATGGTGGTGGTGATGATGATGGTGGTGGTGGTGGTGGTGGTGGTGGTGGTGGTGATGATGATGATGATGATGATGATGATGATGATGATGATGATGATGATGATGATGATGATGATGATGATGATGGTGGTGGTGGTGGTGGTGGTGGTGGTGGTGGTGGTGGTGACGATGACAGTCAGTGCCTGAATCCATAATCCTGCAGTTTGACTTTCAATTGGGAAACATCTGCTGACCTGAAAGAACTGACCCCCCATTACCCCCCCCCCCCCCACACACACACACACACCTCCCATAATGCACCTCTGCCCGGCCGCTGCTCAGACGTGCAATTAGAATGGAGGTGGGGCATCCGGATTTAGAAATCGTCTGTGTGGCGGCGGATCCACCCCGGGGGGGTTTGCTGAGAGGCACAGCTGGTCAGGCGGGGGTGGGGGGGTATTTTATGTGGCCAGCTGTCCCCCACCCACCCCCGCTGCTGGCAGAGGTTTGAGCTGGGGGGGTCGGAGGTCATGGCTCCACACCCTAAACACTTGTTCTTCCTGCGTTGCTGAGATGAATGTTGATCCTGCTGCTGCGGCGCCGAGCCCTGATTGGTCGGCTCGGATCAATACTCTCTCTCAGCATCAGCTGTCAGCAGCCAGTGGCTCCTTCACATTAAAGCGTTTGACTTTAACCATCGTTTACGTTATTCTCACACATTTTACTCCACCTGGTCGTTTCCACCAGCAGCTTCCTGCCACGTTCGTCTGGACAGCATTTTATTTTGGAAACCAAAGTTTAATGTGAAGAGCCGGTTTCTGTTTTCAAGTTAAAATAGAAAACTTGTGTTTTCTGGGTGTGAACGGGAAACGGTGCTCCGCACTAAACGTCTTCATTAGTTGAGAATAAATTAGTTGTTTTGATCTGAATTGAGTCGATTCATGTTGAATAATTCAATGTTCAGGAATAAATAGATTTTTGAATTTCAGACCTGATGACGATTTTGTAAACAAACAATTTTCTAAGCTTTGTTTTAACTTTTCTTCAACGGATTTCCTTCCTCCTGGTTTTTAAATTCCTGCTGGATTTTCTTAGAATAGCAGCAGAGCATCTGTGACCCAGTCTGACGGGGGGGAGCTGAGAGTGAGAGTCCTTCTGTCTGCCCCCCCCCCCCCAGAGGGCAGGGGAGTGGGTCTGAAGGAATGACTGAGATGTGACCTCGGTTCACGACCCGAGTCCCTCTGCCTTCTGCTCCACGTCTCAGAACTAGAAACTGGAACTAGAAAATAGAACTAGAAAAAAGAGCCAGAAAATAGAACAACATAGAACTAGAAAATGGAACTAGAAACCGCAACTAGAAACTAGAAAGAGAACAAGGACCAGAACTAGAAAATAGAATTTGAAAATAGAGCCAGGAAATAGAACATGGAACTAGAAAGTGAACAAGGACCAGAGTAGACAAAGATGGAGGTGAATCTGTGAAGAAGATGGAGGTGAGGAAGATGACGGAGGTGAGGAAGAAGAGAGGTGAGGAAGATGACGGAGGTGAGGGAGAAGACGATGGAGGTCCAGAATGTTTCCAGATGTTCATGAGAGGAAAGACGAAGCTTCTCGTGTTTAAAAGCAGGAAAGTCATGAGTTTTGAACGTTCTGAAAGTTGATTTTTCTCTCTCGCGTCTTTATGGAGCCAAAATGATTCAAAACTTTTAACTTCATCACAAATATTATTTTTTTTATTTGATTTCCACCCCAAAAATATTTTGGCTTCAAAAACCCAAAGATCAATCGTTTATATAATTTCACTCGTATAAACGATTCTGATCAGCTGGAAACGAGTCACAAGCATGAAACGGCGGCTGCGTTGTGACCTGCAGGAAGTGACGGCATTGTGATGCTTGAACCCTGAGTTTGACTCCTCCCCCTGTCTGCAGGTCAACGTTTACGTTCTGGGCAAAACGTTCCTGGCTCTGGCTCGGGAGCTGTGCATCAACGCTCCGGCGATAGGTAAGAAGCTCCTCCCCTTCTCATGCTGGCCACGCCCACTCAGCTGAGCCGTTTCTCAAAACTGCATGAAGAGTTTAGGTTTCATTCCAATGTTTAAAAGGTGGAATGACGATTTGTTGTCCGTCTCTTGTTTTGATCTCACCTGATCAGTCTTCAAACTGATCAACATTTGATCATAAAGTTGAGGAAGTTGGCGACTGGCTGCGTTTTAAACGTCGTCCAGAAGAAGCTGCTCTCGTTTCCTCCTTCATGATTCAAGTTGTGAAATCGTCTTTGTGTCGCTTTAAGAATCGCAGCAGTTCCAGAGGTTTCTTGCTCTGGAGTGTCAGAAGAGTCTGACACACGTTAATATTTATGGTCGTGGACTTTCCAAACAGCCTTCTAAATGATGCTGAGCTTGTAATTTGACACCAGCCTCAGTAGCGACATTTCAAGTCTCACCAGGAGTAAAAACTGATAAAGAAACTTGGGGATAAAAAACAACTCTATCAGTGACGTATGTCGCCCAATGCCTGAAGCGTCCATTGATTGTAATTTGACACCAGCCTCAGTGTTTTAACCAGTAGAACGTTTGGGCCGTTTTAATTCACTGATATTCTTTTTTTCTTTTCTCTACTTCCAGAACTGTGAATTTCTTGTCAAATTGTTCAAAATCCTCATTGATAGTTTTCTATTCAGGTTAGTTTTCTAACATAGAACTAAATAATTACTTATTCAGAAAATAAAGCTTAAATGAAACTTGCTGTGGAAAGTAACTG
This sequence comes from Blennius ocellaris, assembly GCF_963422515.1. Lineage (NCBI taxonomy): Eukaryota > Metazoa > Chordata > Actinopteri > Blenniiformes > Blenniidae > Blennius > Blennius ocellaris. The sequence continues at coordinate 20,181 of NW_027661907.1, read as the reverse complement.
TCTGAATTCAGCCTCTAAATGTGATCCAATACAACTTATTGCTTATTGAATGTCATGGAATTACTTTTTTATTCTCAATACATTAAAATCTGATAGTTGGTTTTGATGGAGCAGAAATATAATCTTTTGGCTCAAATGTTTTAGTGTTTTATTTTATTCTCATGTGTTAAAAAACCAAATGAATCCTGTTTTTAATGTCAAGAAAATCTGAAATCTGACTTGAATGATCAGAGATGGAACCTGTTTCATCCTAAAACCACAGTTTGTTTTTTCTAAATGTTAGAAAATCAACATTTTACTATTTAATAAAGTGGCCTGCAGAATTGGCTACAAGGTTAAACTGCAGGATTCAGACTTCTTCTACTCTACAAAATATTAGAATGTAACTTACCCTCCAATTAACAAGCAATCTGTGTTAAAAATCTAAGAAGTGGAACATAAATGTACAGAAAGTTTAATTAAACGTGGGAAACAGCTGGTTGTGCGTCAGAACATTCAAAGTGAATCCAATCAATTTGTGACTTTTTATCTCTAAAATGTACAAATTAGATTTTCAGAAGAGAAACTGAGGAACTTGTGCAGATTTTTGTTTTGATGTTAGAAGATCCCAGATGAATCCTGTTTCTTTACTGTTGAGCTCTACGAAGATTAAATGAAGAAATGTCATTTATCAGCTGATGTTTAAACTTTAAACCCACATTCCTCAAAACAGAGTCCAGCTGCAGTTGCGTGTGCCGCAGCCAGGGGGCGCAGTAATGACGACGCGACAGCAGCGGGGATCATGTTAGAACCTTTATATTCATGGTCAGGTCAATAAGCATTCTCCTTCTGAGCTTTAACGGCGTCAAGCTGTTAACAGTTAAACCGGATTTTTACAAAAAGTCCCGATGTTCTGGAGGTCGCCGTGTCCTCGGTCCGCTCCGGTCCACAACCTCAGTTCTACAGCAGGATTTAAATAGAAAAATAACATTAACTTAAATAAACGAGCCCATCCTCTGCTTCTGTTTGAAACGAGTCCCGGAGCGTCTTTAATGCTACATTACGTTGAAGGCTGGGAGGTGGGGGGGGCCCCGCGGGGCTCAGGCGTAGAAGACCAGCTCGGGGATCTGCCCCCCCTGCACCCCGGTGCCGTTGGTGCTGTCCGAGGAGCACTGGAACTGGAAGGTGACCTTCCCGCTCTGCACCTCCGTCATGCCCTCCTGGCCGAAGTAGCTGAGCTCGCCGCCGTCCAGCACGGCGCTCACCGTGTAGAAGGCGTCCTGCTCCACCTGCACCGGATGTTCGAACCACACCGGGAACGTGCCGCTGGAGCCGTCCGACACGAACTTGGTGAGGTTCTGCGCCAGGACGCCGCCCTGCCGCTTCAGCTCGATCTTCACGCTGTACTCGGCCTTGCCGCCGCTGGAGCCGTACAGGCCCAGGCCGGCGATGAAGATGCGCTTGTCCACGGCGAACTGGATGCTGTCGCAGCGGCCGCGGTAGCGCCACTGGTTGCTCCGGTACGCCGAGGACTGGAAGCGGTGGCAGCGCTGCGGGGCCAGGCCGGTCCTCGGGACCAGGGGGAAGTCCAGCTGCGGCTTCTTGGCCGCCGTGTACCACAGGAAGACGTTGTGCGTCTCCTCCAGCGTCAGGATGTCGGACTGCGCCGCGCCGTCGGCGAACTCCTCCAGGCTCATGGCGGGGACCCGCACCAGGAACAGCGCCTTGCCCAGCACGTCCCTCTTGTTGCCGGTGGACGGCGCCAGGCCCCGCCGCTTGCACTCGGCGGCGGCCCAGCTCATCACGGCCTCGAACACCACCGCCTCCTTGGCGTTGAGCGTCTCGCGGCGCAGGATGATGTCCAGCGTCTGCAGGTCGATCTCGCAGAAGCCGTCGGACAGCAGCGCCAGCTCGGCCTGCGCGTCGATCACCTCCCAGCAGCGCTGCGTCAGCTCGGGCTCCTCGAACAGCCGGCTCTGCGACAGCAGCACGCAGGCGTTCCTGGCCTCCAGGCTGGTCTCCAGGAAGGTGACGCACGCCCGGGCCAGCGCCGGCACGATGTACTTCTTGGCGGCATACAGGGTGGCCAGCACCGTGTCCGCCTCCAGCTCGATCTCGTCGCTGTACATGTACCTGCCGGGGCACGGGGCACGTCAGCACAAACTCTTACTTTACACAGGAAAACAACATCAAATAATCTTATTTTATCCCAACTACTGAACTCACTATGAATTCATCTGATTAAATCAGGGATTTCTGAATGATCAGAAATGTATTTTAGGTTGATCTTAACAGTAAAGTATCTCAGTTTCAAACATCATGAAAACTCACCAGATCTGCCTTCAATATGTTTATCATGTCCGAAATGTAAGTGACAAATTTACTCTCTTCAAATAAGCACAATGACCACAAATTGCAACCTGATTTATTGCTTCCTACAATGTACAACTGTCTATACGTCGTTTTAAAGTAGATCTGTTGGTTCATCTTGTATCGACTAAAACTTGACACTTTCAGCCTCAGTTGATTAAATCTTCAGCTTATTCTCCCCCGAACGAACGAAAATGTAATCTATTCATTTGAATGGCCGTGCGTTCAACTTATTCTCCACTCTATATCGGGGAATTGAGCTTTTTCTGTCCTAAAATATAAATAAATGTGGCTCATTTCTTTCTTAAAGTAGTAAAATCCTCCTCATTTCATCCATAAAACTGAGTTGATATGCCTTAAATCTACAGATCTCCAACTTGAGAGAAGTCGTTTTCTGGCAGTAACAGAGCGACTTCTTTATTGTTCCACATAAAAAGAGATATTATGAGGAACATTTGGAGCACATTAACCCACACCGGGTCCTCGTCTTTCCGTGGTTTAAGCAGAGTGCAGCCCAGTGGAAAAACTTCTCTTCCCAGAGAAGCTTTGTGACTTTAAAGATCCTCCGTCTGAGCCGGCGCTGCCAAGCGTGCAACAAAAGCAGCATATTTCTAACCGCCGGTCTGATGGTCAGGCTGAGGAGGACGAGGGGCAGGACAATGTTTGGAGTTGAACAAAGAGCGCTGCGAACACCAGCAATTACAGAGCGCCTCTGAGTCATGTGACGCTGGTCGTCTGCTGGATGGCGAGGGGCTTACTTCAGCAGGATTAGAAAAGCAGCAGGTTCCACATCTGGGATCTGGATCTCAGACTCCTCCTCCGCCAGATCGCCGTAAAACATGGCACAGAAGACGGAGCTTCCCACGGCCAGCACATACTGGGGGGGGGGGGGGAGCGTCAGACACATGGAAGCAGAATCACTCTTGACCAAGTTAAAGGCAGACGGGCTCTTCTGCTCGGTACCTTGTGTGCCGGAACCTTCTGCGAAGCCCCCAGAGGCCCCACCATGAAGTGGACGTCGGCCATCAGCTCGTTGTTGAACATCAAGGCGTTCCTGGAAGCAGAGCAGAGCTCAGCGGATTGTAGGACAGCCAGTCCTCCCACACCCACTTTGCCTGGAGACCAGGGTTATTTAACGGTTTGGGAGGGTTCAGCTGCAGCCGCCACATCACACGGCGCTCCGTCGACCCACTTCAGCAGCAGGCAGGGTGGAGAGTGAGCACACAAAACCAGGCAAATGCACTTTCCTCAGCCCATCAGTCGAAACCCAAACAGGAATGACTTACCGTCACAAGAGGTCAGATAAAATACACGATCTTCCTCCTGTGGCCGGGAGATTGTACAACTCCTCCCTGGAAATAGTGTTTTATTCTTATTCCATGTTAAACTAGTTCTCCTGTGTGGAGCAATCCTTCCATTCTAAAATACAAGTGTATATATTGGAGAAAGTGCAGCCACTGGTGGTTTCACCTATTGCTGCAGTGCTGCCCCCTGGTGGCGGTGCTGATTTCCCGTCATGTCATTACTTGATAATTGCTATTTCTGGTCCTCAAGCTCCCGTTTACACGACATTTCAGTGAAAACGCAAAACTTCCAGATTGTTTTCTGAGGTTGTTCACACGATGGACGCTCCGTCCATGTGCACCGCCGCCGAGGGAACTAGTTCTTCTGCTCATCCGCTAGTAGAGGAACAATAAGAGCATCATCACTAACTAAATGTTAGTTTCATAATATTACTCGTCTGTGTACTCCCATCCTTAACGTTTGTATTTTTCTCTGCTGCATGTGTGTGGTTTCACTACAGAACAACCCAGAGCGCCTCCTGGTGGCCTGGCATGCTCACTACATCGTTTCCAGTGTTTAGGTCATTTCCATGGAAACCTGCTATCTTACTGGGTAAACATGAAGCTTTCTGAAAGGAAAGGAAAAAAAAGAAAAAAGGCTCCTGGCTGTGAGGAGGTGTGAAGGTTCCAGTGGAGGAGCTGCTGAGAGACTCACACTGGAGGCAGTAACATGGCGGTTCTGACCCCCCCCTCCCGGTAGCCCGGGTTACCTCTCCCGGAGGGTCGGGTGGCTGCACTGCCAGCTGGGCGTCTCGATGTTGTTGTTGTTGATGTTGTGCTGGCTGGTCGGTGTGGTGGCGGCACTGCCTCCTGCTCCTCCTGCTCCTGCACCTCCTTCTCCTCCTTCGCTGCTGCTGGCCTGACACACCTGCACCTCCTTGGGCTTCTCGGTGTCGGCCACCGTGGTGCCGCTGGCCAGGCTGGCGGGGTTGGCGGGGCAGAGCTCCGCGGCCATCTTCCTCTGCCGCTTCTTGGCGGTGAGCGACAGACTGAGGACGTGGGACGAGAGCGGCAGGCCGGCCGGGAGCCCGCGCAGCTTCCGGGACCTTCTCAGCGTTTCTGGCAGAAGAAGCAGCGAAGCCAAGCACCTCATGATGCGGCCATGCTGGAGCAGCCTGCAGTCCGCCGTGGGCATCGGCTCCGGCCACCCGATGAGTCTCCGCGGCGGCGCCCGGGGAAGAGAGTCCGTGTGGCGGACGAACACAGTGGAAAAGCCCCGGGGGGGGGGGGGGGGGGACTCTTCTCTCCCGGCTAGCGCGCCGCGGCGAAACGGCCCGAACACACAAGTTGAGGCGACGACATGTGAAGAGACGCTCCGTGCGGTTCCTCCGTGTCCGAGCGGCGCCGCCAACACTCGGGCTCCGTGTGCCGCCGTCAGCTCATCCTCTCCGGACGAAACGTCCGCGAAGCGTCGCTTGTTTTCCCTTTTTCGGCGCGCGGCTAATCCGGAGCGTCGCCTCCTCCTCCTCCTCCTCCTCCGCCCCGCCTCTGCGTGTTAATCCTCGCGCACAGTCCTCTGCTGTTTACCGCCGCTCGGCGCTCCGCAGGCCGGCGCTCCGCTGCCCGCTGCCCGGTGCCCGGTGCTGCTCCGCCCGCTGCTCCGCTGCTCCTCCGGAGGAAACGTTCATTTGAGGGCAATTTTGTTGCTCGACTGTTTTTTTCTGACTGTTTTTTCTCTCTTGTCGTGACCCCCCTCCCGAACGCCCAGGGCGCCCTGTCAGCCAATCAGCATGTCGGGGCGTGCCGACGTCATAAGGGAGGCTCCTCCCACAGCGGCTCCGCAGAGTGCGTCACGCGGACGACACCTCCCCCTCCCCCCAACCGGTCAGAGCTGCAGGGGCGGAGCTTGAGACACTGTTGCCCGGGGCCCTGGGGGGGGCCACCGTGAATAACCCCCCCCACCCCCCTGCTGCTTTCATTAATCCTTCACGTTCTTTACGTCCCGTTTACACGCCAACACTTTCAACTGAAAACGTTTGTTGTGCTGTGGACATCCGTTTCCATGACAACGGTGCTCAGAGCCACCGGAAACACAACTGTTTGAAAAACGGCCTCCAATTTGGAACTTTTCTTAAAATGCTGCTATTCTGTCTCGGTGGAAACACTCCCTGTGTGTGTGTGTGTGTGTGTGTGTGTGTGTGTGTGTGTGTGTGTGTGTGTGTGTGTGTGTGTGTGTGTGTGTGTGTGTGTGTGTGTGTGTGTGTGTGTGTGTGTGTGTGTGTGTGTGTGTGTGTGTGTGTGTGTGTGTGTGTGTGGGTGGGTGGAGGAGGGGGTTTCATTACAAAACCAAACAACACCCACTAGTGGCCCGACGTGCTCACTACACCATTTTCAGAATGTTTTATTGTGCGCTTGTGTCGTCAGACCCCTGCCTCTACATCCCCCGCTTCGCCCAGCAGGGGGCGCTGTGGCAGGAAGTCACCTGTTGTTGTTGTGTCGTCAGACCCCTGCCTCTACATCCCCCGCTTCGCCCAGCAGGGGGCGCTGTGGCAGGAAGTCACCTGTTGTTGTGTTGTCAGACCCCTGCCTCTACATCCCCCGCTTCGCCCAGCAGGGGGCGCTGTGGCAGGAAGTCACCTGTTGTTGTTGTGTCGTCAGACCCCTGCCTCTACATCCCCCGCTTCGCCCAGCAGGGGGCGCTGTGGCAGGAAGTCACCTGTTGTTGTTGTGTCGTCAGACCCCTGCCTCTACATCCCCCGCTTCGCCCAGCAGGGGGCGCTGTGGCAGGAAGTCACCTGTTGTTGTTGTGTCGTCAGACCCCTGCCTCTACATCCCCCGCTTCGCCCAGCAGGGGGCGCTGTGGCAGGAAGTCACCTGTTGTTGTTGGGTCGTCAGACCCCTGCCTCTACATCCCCCGCTTCGCCCAGCAGGGGGCGCTGTGGCAGGAAGTCACCTGTTGTTGTTGTGTCGTCAGACCCCTGCCTCTACATCCCCCGCTTCGCCCAGCAGGGGGTGCTGTGGCAGGAAGTCACCTGTTGTTGTTGTGTCGTCAGACCCCTGCCTCTACATCCCCCGCTTCGCCCAGCAGGGGGTGCTGTGGCAGGAAGTCACCTGTTGTTGTTGTGTCGTCAGACCCCTGCCTCTACATCCCCCGCTTCGCCCAGCAGGGGGTGCTGTGGCAGGAAGTCACCTGTTGTTGTTGTGTCGTCAGACCCCTGCCTCTACATCCCTCGCTTCGCCCAGCTGCTGGAGTTCGGCGAGAAGAACCACGACGTGTCCATGACGGCCATGAGGCTGGTGCAGAGGATGAAGAGGGACTGGATGCACACGGGACGAAGGCCGTCGGGACTCTGTGGAGCAGGTGAGTCTGTTGTAGGACGCTGCCGTGAGGCCACGCCCACTTCCGCCTTCATCATTCACTCACTCGCATTCATCATTTCTTTTCATGAGTCTGCAGGAAGACATAACGAGTGTCTTTTATACATAACGTCGTCCTCTAGTGGCTCCATCTCTTCATTAAGACACTCCGCTGCAGTTTGACGTTAATAAATGATGTGACTTTACTTCCTGACGGATCGTTTCTCTGATTGGTTGATAGAAAACACTTTTTCTTTTTGTTCTCCAAGATGGAATGTTTTCGCTGAGTCATCATTTAAATGATTGAACTTGTCTCACTGGTCGTTTTCCTCTGGAGCTCGGCGTCGTTTTCCTCTGGAATGCAGCGTTGTTTTCTGCAGGGCACCAAAAAAATGAAAAAGTGGGGAGAAAAAAAACATGTGCCTATAATCTGACATTGGCGGAGGAAGATGCTCTATAATCTGACATTGGAGGAGGAAGATGCTCTATAATCTGGATTGGAGGAGGAAGATGCTTTATAATCTGGATTAGAGGAGGGAGATGATCTATAATCTGGTGTTAGAGGAGGGAGATGCTCTATAATCTGGATTAGAGGAGGAGGATGCTCTATAATCTGGATTAGAGGAGGGGGATGCTCTATAATCTGGATTAGAGGAGGAGGATGCTCTATAATCTGGATTAGAGGAGGAGGATGCTCTATAATCTGGATTAGAGGAGGGGGATGCTCTATAATCTGGATTAGAGGAGGAGGATGCTCTATAATCTGGATTAGAGGAGGAGGATGCTCTATAATCTGGATTAGAGGAGGGGGATGCTCTATAATCTGGATTAGAGGAGGAGGATGCTCTATAATCTGGATTAGAGGAGGGGGATGCTCTATAATCTGGATTAGAGGAGGAGGATGCTCTATAATCTGGATTAGAGGAGGAAGATGCTCTATAATCTGGTTCTGGTTTGTTTGATTTCAGCTCTCCTGGTCGCTGCTCGAATGCACGAGTTTCGCCGGACGCTGAAGGAAGTGGTGAACGTGGTGAAAGTGTGCGAATCAACTCTGAGGAAAAGGTAAGAGGAGGAGGAAGATTTGAAATCTGCTTGTTTTCTTCTTGTTTTAATGAACCTGAGATTAAAGTAGAAACACTGCAACTCAATGTGAAGTCACGTTTTCTCTGCTGAACTGTAAGAAGACCGAGAAATAGTTTTACTGATGCTTTAACACAGAAAAGATAATCTGGCTTTTTTCTTGTTATCTGCTTTTGTTTAAATGCTGGAAATGCGCCACGGCCATAGGGAATGATTCTGCACAGTGCCTACTAGTGGCCCAACAGGAAAACTACATCGTTTTCAAAATGCTGCTGTGAAATCAGGAAACTGTTCTGAAAAACAAAACCCTGAAAATGAGGCGTTTTCACTGCACATGATAACATATCAATATATCTACAAGCTAAAAATATATTTGTTGTGAGCATGTCTGGACTCCTTGCACCTTCGGTTAGCGCCGTCGTGTGAGGTCAAAGGTCAAGACATGTTGGAACTGGAGTCAGTACAGTTTGACTCCCTCTTCCTCCTCCAGACTGAACGAGTTCGAGGACACGCCCACCAGTCAGCTGACTGTCCAGGAGTTCCTGCAGGTGGACCTGGACCAGGAGTGCGACCCGCCCTGCTTCACCGCTGGACTCAGGAGGAAGAAGCTTCAGCAGGTGGGAAGGAAAACCCGGAATGGATCAAGGGAAACAGGAGAGCACGGTGTTGGCACACCTCCAGTTATTCTCACTCTCCGGCTCCTTTCTCTTTAAGTTATTCAAACGGGGAAATTGTGCATAAAATTTAAGCTCCAACAATTATTTTCTTTACTAAATTAGGTTCAATAAATTATCAAGAATATAAATGTTTTTTTTCCTTTACAATCAACAAACGACTAAATATAGGTAAAACGTTGAAAAAGTAACGCGTCAGTGTATTAGTAACAGTATTAGTAATAGTATTAGTGTTAGTATTAATATTAGTATTAGTAATAGTATTAGTGTTGGTATTAGTATTAGTAATAGTATTAGTGTTAGTATAAGTACTGGTATTAGTATTAGTAAAAGTAAGTTCTAGTTATACTAATGGTTTAGTAATAGCAATATTATTAGTAGTGGTAATTGTCGCCACAAAACTGCATCAAAATGTAAAATGTAAAGTAAAAATGCAAAAGATAGTTTTTGTACGAACATTACATGTATCCTGCAAACTCGTATTGAACCTGCTAATGCTACCATGGATACCGTGGATACATGCTAATGTTAATCATAGCTACCATGGATGCATGCTAATGCTAACCGTAGCTACTGTGGATACATGCTAATGCTAACCGTAGCTACTGTGGATACATGCTAATGTTAACTGTAGCTACTGTGGATACATGCTAATGCTAACTGTAGCTACTGTGGATACATGCTAATGCTAACTGTAGCTACTGTGGATACCTTTCATTTCACCCTTTCATACTTTCTCATTCACCCTCACTCACTCCTCTCAGCTGGAGGTGGAGCTCAAGAAGAAGATGGAGGACGTGGAAGGTACGACGTCACTCTGCACAGAATGAAGGAACGTTTCACGGAAGGTAACAAAGGAAGGAAATGGAGGGAAGGAAACAAAGGGAGGAAATGGAGGGAAGGAAATGAAGGGAATGAAACAAAGGAAGGAAATAGAGGGAAAGAAAGAAAGATTTGATTGGTTATCCGTGGTTATTAATCTGCTAGTTTATTGTTTCACCATGTTTCACAGGATGAGTTGGAGGTGGAGTTTTAGGAGTTTTAACGTAGTTTTCTTTCACCAAATGAGATCCATGAGTACCAGGATGAGATGGAGGTGGAGTTTTAGGAGTTTTAACGTAGTTTTCTTTCACCAGATGAGATCCATGAGTACCAGGATGAGATGGAGGTGGAGTTTTAGGAGTTTTAACGTAGTTTTCTTTCACCAGATGAGATCCATGAGTACCAGGATGAGATGGAGGTGGAGTTTTAGGAGTTTTAACGTAGTTTTCTTTCACCAGATGAGATCCATGAGTACCAGGATGAGATGGAGGTGGAGTTTTAGGAGTTTTAACGTAGTTTTCTTTCACCAGATGAGATCCATGAGTACCAGGATGAGATGGAGGTGGAGTTTTAGGAGTTTTAACGTAGTTTTCTTTCACCAGATGAGATCCATGAGTACCAGGATGAGATCGAGGTGGAGCTGGAGAGCTGCAGGCCCAAGCTGAGGGGAGTCTACGCCGCCTACGCCAAAGAAGGTAAGACAGGAAGTCACATGATGTGATCATTTAGCCGTTTTTAAAGTTGAGATTTAAGAGGGAAACCTTCCAGACCCCCCCCTCCCCTTTGTGAAAACTCCGCCCCCTTGAGTTCTGAACTGTTCGTTGAGGAACCAAGGCTCCTTTAGCTCCACCCTCCTCAGTTTGGATGTCAGGGTTTTCTAAGTTGAGAAACTAAAAGTTCCAAACTCTGGAGACCAGATGGGAAGGTTCTGTAAGCTCCACCCCCTCCCATATCTGAAGGTTCTGAAAGCTCCGCCCCCTCCCAGATCAGAAGGTTCTGTAAGCTCCGCCCCTCCCAGACCAGAAGGTTCTGTAAGCTCCGCCCCTCCCAGATCAGAAGGTTCTGTAAGCTCCGCCCCCTCCCAGATCTGAAGGTTCTGTTGACCTCGGAGTTTCTGCTGATTCTGCAGTCATGGAACCAACATTCTACCACCTCCTCCTCTTCTTCCTCTTCTTTCACAGATGTGCAGCAGAAGATGGCCGCCTCATCTCCGTCCAATCAGTGGGAGGAGGATCCAGCGGAGGAGGAGGAGCTTCAGGCCGTGGCCGACCACTTCGGTAAAGATCTGGGCGAGTTGACGCTGGAGGCTCTGATCCGCCTGGAGCGGAGCCGGCCGGGGGAGGAAGAGGAGGAGGAGGAAGAGCAGGAAGAGGAGGGGGGCGGCATCCCGAGGAGGAGAGGACCGTCTCTTGAGTCCATCCTGGGACCGATGCCGTCTTCAGCAACCCTGGGTCTGCAGGAGTCCCTCCGAGGCTGCATGGGCCAAGAGAAGGTTCCAGGTGAGCAGCTGTGGTTCTCCAGGAAGGTTCCATTTTTCAATTTATTTTGACAGTCACCATAATAACGATCCAACTTGGTACTTTTATTTTGACAGTCACCATAATAACAATCCAGCTTGGTACTTTTATTTTGCCAGTTACCATAATAACAATCCAATTTGGTGGTTTTATTTTGACAGTCAATGTAATAACAATCCAACTTGGTGGTTTTATTTTGACAGTCACCGCAATAACAATCCAACTTGGTGCTTTTATTTTGACAGTCACCATAATAACAATCCAACTTGGTGGTTTTATTTTGACAGTCAATGTAATAACAATTCAACTTGGTGGCTTTATTTTGACAGTCACCATAATAACAATCCAACTTGGTACTTTTATTTTGCCAGTTACATAATAACAATCCAACTTGATGGTTTTATTTTGACAGTCACCATAATAACAATCCAACTTGGTACTTTTATTTTGACAGTCACCATAATAATCCAACTTGGTACTTTTATTTTGATAGTCACCGCAATAACAATCCAACTTGGTACTTTTATTTTGACAGTCAATGTAATAACAATCCAACTTGCTGGTTTTATTTTGACAGTCAATGTAATAACAATTCAACTTGGTACTTTTATTTTGCCAGTTACATAATAACAATCAAACTTGGTACTTTTATTTTGACAGTCACCATAATAACAATCCAACTTGGTACTTTTATTTTGCCAGTTACCATAATAACAATCCAACTTGGTACTTTTATTTTGACAGTTACCATAATAACAATCCAACTTGGTGGTTTTATTTTGACAGTCACCGCAATAACAATCCAACTTGGTACTTTTATTTTGGCAGTCACCATAATAACAATCCAACTTGGTACTTTTATTTTGGCAGTCACCATAACAATCCAACTTGGTACTTTTATTTTGACAGTCACCGCAATAACAATCCAACTTGGTACTTTTATTTTGCCAGTTACCATAATAACATCCAACTTGGTACTTTTATTTTGACAGTCACCGCAATAACAATCCAACTTGGTACTTTTATTTTGACAGTTACCATAATAACAATCCAACTTGGTGGTTTTATTTTGACAGTCACCGCAATAACAATCCAACTTGGTACTTTTATTTTGGCAGTCACCATAATAACAATCCAACTTGGTACTTTTATTTTGACAGTCACCGCAATAACAATGCAACTTGGTCTGTCCACGAGAACGTTCTCTCAGCGTTCATGTTTAGAACTTGTTTTCTGCTGCATGTTTGTGGTTTGTTTAGAAAAAATAAGTTGTTTAATCAGATAAGCAATCTGGAATATTTGTTGAATAATAACAATATTTATAATAATAATAATAATAATTAAGAACTTATTTAAAATGTGCGTCAAACTGTCAGTTATCGAAGAAAAGCACAGAAACATCTGAAGTGGGCGAATGAGTGTTCGTGGGTGATCACATGACCTCAGCTGAATGAAGGAAAGTGTTAATATAATGTTTTAATATTATTGAGTTTAGAGTTTTATTTATAGTTTATCTTCCGTTCAGCAACAGAAGTGACGTGTCCCTTAAATTAATCATGACTCATCAGTAATTCATGCGTTCGCTGACTCGCAGCTGCTGCTGCCGGGGCAGCTGGGCAGCCTGGGCGTGTTGGCGCTGCCCGAGGTGGGGGGGCGGAGCCTGGCGGACATTATGGTGGCGAAGGAGGGGAGGAACTGTTTGTTCCTGCAGTGAGTCAGGACGTCAGGCTCCGCCCTGCTGGGGGATAATGGCCGCCTCCTGCCCCGGCAGGAAGTGGTTTCATCCTCATCCTCATCCTCATGTGGCTTCTGTTGTTGTGATGTTGTGTGTATCAGTGTGTATCGTGTGTTACAGTGTGTATTAGTGTGTATCGGTGTGTATCATGTGTTAGTGTGTATCGGTGTGCTACAGTGTGTATCGTGTGTTACAGTGTGTATGGTGTGTTACGGTGTGTTAGTGTTTTACAGTGTGTTACAGTGTGTATCGTGTGTTACAGTGTGTATCGTGTGTTACAGTGTGTATTGGTGTGTTACAGTGTGTATCGTGTGTATCAGTGTGTTACAGTGTGTAGTGTGTATTGGTGTGTTACAGTGTGTATCGTGTGCTACAGTGTGTATGGTGTGTTACGGTGTGTTAGTGTTTTACGGTGTGTTACAGTGTATCAGTGTGTTACGGTGTGTTACAGTGTGTATCGTGTGTTACAGTGTGTTAGTGTGTTACGGTGTGTCAGTGTGTTACGGTGTGTTACGGTGTGTTAGTGTTTTACAGTGTGTTACAGTGTGTATTGTGTTTTACAGTGTGTTACGGTGTGTTACAGTGTGTATCGGTGTGTTACAGTGTGTATCGGTGTGTTACAGTGTGTTACGGTGTGTTACAGTGTGTTACAGTGTGTTAGTGTGTATTGTGTGTTACAGTGTGTTACGGTGTGTTACAGTGTGTTACGGTGTGTATTGTGTTTTACAGTGTGTATGGTGTGTTACGGTGTGTTAGTGTTTTACAGTGTGTTACGGTGTGTTACAGTGTGTATCGTGTGTTACAGTGTGTGTTGGTGTGTTACAGTGTGTATCGTGTGTTACAGTGTGTATTGGTGTGTTACAGTGTGCATCGTGTGTTACAGTGTTTATCAGTGTGTTACAGTGTGTAGTGTGTATTGGTGTGTTACAGTGTGTATCGTGTGCTACAGTGTGTATGGTGTGTTACGGTGTGTTAGTGTTTTACGGTGTGTTACAGTGTATCAGTGTGTTACGGTGTGTTACAGTGTGTATCGTGTGTTACAGTGTGTTAGTGTGTTACGGTGTGTCAGTGTGTTACGGTGTGTTACGGTGTGTTAGTGTTTTACAGTGTGTTACAGTGTGTATTGTGTTTTACAGTGTGTTACGGTGTGTTACAGTGTGTATCGGTGTGTTACAGTGTGTTACAGTGTGTTAGTGTGTATTGTGTGTTACAGTGTGTTACGGTGTGTTACAGTGTGTTACGGTGTGTTAGTGTTTTACAGTGTGTTACAGTGTGTATTGTGTTTTACAGTGTGTTACGGTGTGTTACAGTGTGTTACGGTGTGTTACAGTGTGTATCGGTGTGTTACAGTGTGTATCGTGTGCTACAGTGTGCATCGCTGTGAAGTATTAAAATAAGATAAAAGATAAACATTTATGTGTTTTGATGAAAAATTGAATAGAAACCAGAAGCTGCTTAGTCTTCATCCTCTTCCTCCTCGTCGTCCTCGTCCTCTTCCTCTTCCTCTTCCTCTTCCTCTTCCTCTTCCTCGTCCTCCTCCTCCCTTGTCCTACTCTGTAGACTTTAGAAAGAACGTCTCAGTTCTTCACAGGAACCAGCAACTGTTGGTTTTACACTTGTTTGTTATTTGAAGTTTGTCATTCAGGCCTGGAAGGACTCTTCTGTTTTTATTGCTTCTTGAACATCAAAGATGATCTGTTCTCTCTCTCTCTCTCTCTCTCTCTCTCTCTCTCTCTCTCTCTCTCTCTCTCTCTCTCTCTCTCTCTCTGTCTCTCTGTCTCTGTCTCTCTGTCTCTGTCTCTGTCTCTGTCTCTGTCTCTCTCTCTCTCTCTCTCTCTCTCTCTCTCTCTCTCTCTCTCTCTCTGTCTCTGTCTCTGTCTCTGTCTCTGTCTCTCCCTGTCTCTCTCTCTCTCTCTCTCTCTGTCTCTCTCTCTGTCTCTGTCTCTGTCTCTGTCTCTGTCTCTCTCTCTCTCTGTCTCTGTCTCTGTCTCTCTGTCTCTGTCTCTCCCTGTCTCTCTCTCTCTCTCTCTCTCTGTCTCTGTCTCTGTCTCTCTCTGTCTCTCTCTCTGTCTGTCTCTGTCTCTGTCTATGTCTCGCTCTCTGTCTATGTCTCTCTCTCTGTCTCTGTCTCTCTCTCTGTCTCTGTCTCTCTCTCTGTCTCAGTGCTTCTATCCTCTTTTTCTTCCCACCTCTTTATCTTTCTTTTTCTCCACTGCATTTTCGACCAGTCTCTTTGTCTCTCGCTCTCCTTCCTCCACCTCTTTTGTCTTTCTTTCTACTTTCTTCATTTTTTCTCTGCTTTGTCTTTTTTTCTTTGGCCTTTATCGGTGGTTCCCTTCTTCCTCCCATTATTTATCCCTCCATCCCTCCCTTCATCCATCCATCTGTTAGTTTCTTCATTCATCCCTCCAGTCAGACTCATAATTTATTAATTCATCCATTTGCCCATACAGTCATCTGTTCATCCATTCATCCATCTCTCCAACCATTTACCCATCATCCATCTATCTTTTTGTCCTCTATTCGTACAACTGATGGTCTATACTTCCATCTGGGGTCCCTCTGATTGTTTTTGCAACATCAGTCCTCCCTCTGTCCTCCCGCCCTCCATTCTCCTCGTCCTCCCTCCCTCCATTCTCCTCATCCCCCCTCTGTCCTCCCTCCATTCTCCTCATCCTCCTCTGTCCTCCCTCCATTCTCCTCGTCCTCCCTCTGTCCTCCCTCCATTGTCCTCATCCTCCCTCTGTCCTCCCTCCATTCTCCTCGTCCTCCCTCTGTCCTCCCTCCATTCTCCTCGTCCCCCTCCATTCTCCTCGTCCTCCCTCTGTCCTCCCTCCATTCTCCTCGTCCTCCCTCTGTCCTCCCTCCATTCTCCTCGTCCTCCCTCTGTCCTCCCTCCATTCTCCTCGTCCTCCCTCTGTCCTCCCTCCATTCTCCTCGTCCTCCCTCTGTCCTCCCTCCATTCTCCTCGTCCCCCTCTGTCCTCCCTCCATTCTCCTCATCCTCCCTCTGTCCTCCCTCCATTCTCCTCGTCCTCCCTCTGTCCTCCCTCCATTCTCCTCGTCCTCCCTCTGTCCTCCCTCCATTCTCCTCGTCCTCCCTCTGTCCTCCCTCCATTCTCCTCGTCCTCCCTCTGTCCTCCCTCCATTCTCCTCGTCCTCCCTCTGTCCTCCCTCCATTCTCCTCGTCCTCCCTCTGTCCTCCCTCCATTCTCCTCGTCCTCCCTCTGTCCTCCCTCCATTCTCCTCATCCTCCCTCTGTCCTCCCTCCATTCTCCTCGTCCTCCCTCTGTCCTCCCTCCATTGTCCTCATCCTCCCTCTGTCCTCCCTCCATTCTCCTCATCCTCCCTCTGTCCTCCCTCCATTCTCCTCGTCCCCCTCCATTCTCCTCGTCCTCCCTCTGTCCTCCCTCCATTCTCCTCATCCTCCCTCTGTCCTCCCTCCATTCTCCTCGTCCTCCCTCTGTCCTCCCTCCATTCTCCTCGTCCTCCCTCTGTCCTCCCTCCATTCTCCTCGTCCTCTCTCTGTCCTCCCTCCATTCTCCTCATCCTCCCTCTGTCCTCCCTCCATTCTCCTCGTCCCCCTCCATTCTCCTCATCCTCCCTCTGTCCTCCCTCCATTCTCCTCATCCTCCCTCCCTCCATTCTCCTCATCCTCCCTCTGTCCTCCCTCCATTCTCCTCGTCCCCCTCCATTCTCCTCATCCTCCCTCTGTCCTCCCTCATTCTCCTCGTCCCCCTCCATTCTCCTCATCCTCCCTCTGTCCTCCCTCCCTCCATTCTCCTCATCCTCCCTCTGTCCTCCCTCCATTCTCCTCGTCCTCCCTCTGTCCTCCCTCCATTCTCCTCATCCTCCCTCCCTCCATTCTCCTCATCCTCCCTCCCTCCATTCTCCTCATCCTCCCTCTGTCCTCCCTCTGTCCTCCCTCCATTCTCCTCGTCCTCCCTCTGTCCTCCCTCCATTCTCCTCACCCTCCCTCTGTCCTCCCTCCATTCTCCTCGTCCTCCCTCTGTCCTCCCTCCATTCTCCTCGTCCCCCTCCATTCTCCTCATCCTCCCTCTGTCCTCCCTCCCTCCATTTTCCTCGTCCTCCCTCTGTCCTCCCTCCCTCCATTCTCCTCATCCTCCCTCCCTCCATTCTCCTCATCCTCCCTCTGTCCTCCCTCCATTCTCCTCATCCTCCCTCTGTCCTCCCTCCATTTTCCTCATCCTCCCTCTGTCCTCCCTCCCTCCATTCTCCTCGTCCTCCCTCTGTCCTCACTCCATTCTCCTCATCCTCCCTCTGTCCTCCCTCCATTTTCCTCATCCTCCCTCTGTCCTCCCTCCCTCCATTCTCCTCGTCCTCCTTCTGTCCTCCCTCCATTCTCCTCGTCCTCCCTCTGTCCTCCCTCCATCTTCCTCATCCTCCCTCTGTCCTCCTCGTCCTCCCTCCATTTAGTGTTATATCTCCGGTCTCTCCATCCTCGTCACTCGTTATCGTTTCCTCCTTCAGGCCAAATTAAAAAGAAATAATCAAATCCAGGACAATTTTGAAAGTTTTCCAAAATGTTTTCCTGGTTCTTAACAGAACCAGAAATGCTGGTAGAGGAACACCATAGAAGGTTCTGCTGTCTGGTAGAGGAACCCTGTAGAAGGTTCTGCTGTCTGGTAGAGGAACACCATAGAAGGTTCTGCTGTCTGGTAGAGGAACCCTAAAGAAGGTTCTCTCTGGTAGAGGAACCCTATAGAAGGTTCTCTCTGGTAGAGGAACACCATAGAAGGTTCTGCTGTCTGGTAGAGGAACCCTGTAGAAGGTTCGGCTGTCTGGTAGAGGAACACCATAGAAGGTTCTGCTGTCTGGTAGAGGAACCCTATAGAAGGTTCTGTCTGGTAGAGGAACCCTGTAGAAGGTTCTGCTGTCTGGTAGAGGGAACACCATAGAAGGTTCTGCTGTCTGGTAGAGGAACCCTAAAGAAGGTTCTCTCTGGTAGAGGAACCCTATAGAAGGTTCTCTCTGGTAGAGGAACACCATAGAAGGTTCTGCTGTCTGGTAGAGGAACCCTGTAGAAGGTTCTGCTGTCTGGTAGAGGAACACCATAGAAGGTTCTGCTGTCTGGTAGAGGAACATCATAGAAGGTTCTGCTGTCTGGTAGAGGAACCCTAAAGAATGTTCTCTCTGGTAGAGGAACCCTATAGAATGTTCTCTCTGGTAAGAACAAGAACATTCATTGTTCACACTCCTATAACAAGGTGCCGACCTCCAGGCCCACGCCCCCTCACAGCCAGGGAGGGGACTGCCAGCAAGGAGGAGGGGTCTGTCAGTGAGGGGGAGGAGCCTCCCAGTGAGGGGGGAGGAGCCTAACCTCCCAGCAGGTCCTGAGTTGCTTCTTGTCTTGGTGACAGATGGAACTGCTGACAGTGGAGAGCTGGACCTGAGTGGCATCGACGATGGAGAGATTGAGCTGGTACGTACCGTCTGTGGGGTGGGTTGGTATGTACCTTCTGGGGGGGGGCTGGTATGTACCCTCTGTGGGGTGGGGTTGGTACGTACCTTCTGGGGGGGGCTGGTATGTACCCTCTGTGGGGTGGGTTGGTACGTACCTTCTGGGGGGGGGCTGGTATGTACCTTCTGTGGGTGGGTTGGTACGTACCTTCTGGGGGGGGCTGGTATGTACCTTCTGTGGGGTGGGTTGGTACGTACCTTCTGGGGGGGGGCTGGTATGTACCCTCTGTGGGGTGGGTTGGGTACGTACCTTCTGGGGGGGGCTGGTATGTACCCTCTGTGGGGTGGGTTGGTACGTACCGTCTGTGGGGTGGGTTGGTACGTACCTTCTGGGGGGGGGCTGGTATGTACCTTCTGGGGGGGGGCTGGTATGTACCCTCTGTGGGGTGGGTTGGTACGTACCTTCTGGGGGGGGGGCTGGTATGTACCCTCTGTGGGGTGGGTTGGTACGTACCTTCTGGGGGGGGGCTGGTATGTACCCTCTGTGGGGTGGGTTGGTACGTACCTTCTGGGGGGGGGGGCTGGTATGTACCCTCTGTGGGGTGGGTTGGTACGTACCTGCTGTGGGGGGGGGGGGGCTGGTATGTACCCTCTGTGGGGTGGGTTGGTACGTACCTGCTGTGGGGGGGGGGGGGGCTGGTATGTACCCCCTGTGGGGTGGGTTGGTACGTACTTGTTGGGGGGGGGGGGGGGCAGGTATGTACCTACTGCGGGGTGGGTTGGTACGTACCTGTTGGGGGGGGGGGGGGGGGGGGGGGGGGGGGGGGGGGACTGGAACTTATGTCAGGAAAACATGACGCGTCGCTCGCAGACGCGTCAAGAATAGAAGCACCTTAACGCCACCAGTCCAGGAGAACATGGAAGAACCTGTTCTGATTGGCTCTACTGAGCATGTGCAGAAGAACTAGTTACGACCAACATGGCGACCTGGAGCGGCCATTCAGAAAGCTGCCTTTATCTCGTTTCCATGGCGACAGATTTGGAGTATTTTCACTGGTTCCGAGCCCCGTCATCACGGAAACAAAACCCCAAAACACAACAAGCTTTGTTCTCCCTTCGTGTGTGTGTGTGTGTGTGTGTGTGTGTGTGTGTGTGTGTGTGTGTGTGTGTGTGTGTGTGTGTGTGTGTGTGTGTGTGTGTGTGTGTGTGTGTGTGTGTGTGTGTGTGTGTGTGTGTGTGTGTGTGTGTGTGTGTGGTGTGTGTGTGTAGTACCTACTGAATGAAGGAGAAATCAAAATCAAGACGGCGCTGTGGATGGCAGAGAACTCCGACCTACCTCAAAGAGCAAAAAAGGTACTTCTGCTCAGTAAGAACCCTCTACTGTCACCACTTCATCAGTAGAACCCTCTACTGTCACCACTTCATCAGTAGAACCCTCTACTGTCACCACTTCATCAGTAGAACCCTCTACTGTCACTCATCGACTATCATAGAACCCTCAACTGTCACCACTTCATCAGTAGAACTTCATCTTTGTCTCCTGTTTCCAGAGAAAGAGGCCAAAATCGCCAAGGAGAAGGAGCTGGGGATCTACAAGGAAAGGAAGGTGTGTGTGGTGTGTGTGTGTGTGTGTGTGTGTGTGTGTGTGTGTGTGTGTGTGTGTGTGGGTGTGTGTGTGTGTGTGTGTGTGTGTGTGTGTGTGTGTGTGTGTGTGTGTGTGTGTGGTGTGTGTGTGTGTGTGTTGTGTGTGTGTGTGTGTGTGTGTGTGTGTGTGTGTGTGTCAAACGGCCTCAGATCTATGTGTATAATTCTCATCACCCATTTTTCAGGAGTGATTGTTTTGATTTCATCATGTCTACTTTAAATATTGAAAGTACAAAAACATCCTAGTTTAAATTGAAAGGTTCTCATGGTTCCGTGTCACCGCTGGGGAGGAACTGGGCT
>NW_027661908.1:0-12500 GCF_963422515.1 Blennius ocellaris | reverse complement strand
ATCTTCGTCAGTAGAAGTCAGCAGATCGTTCGTCGGTTCGAAGCACGTTCTCCATCCTTCCTCCTCTCCGACCTGCTGGAACGTCTCAGGGAAGAAAACAAAGCTGCTTCAGGAACGAGTCTGGAGAAACGAGTCTAGAGAAACGACTCTGGAGAAACGACTCTAGAGAAACGACTCTAGAGAAACGACTCTGGAGAAACGAGTCTGGAGAAATGACTCTGGAGAAACGACTCTGGAGAAACGAGTCTGGAGAAACGAGTCTGGAGAAACGACTCTGGAGAAACGAGTCTGGAGAAATGACTCTGGAGAAACGACTCTGGAGAAACGACTCTGGAGAAACGAGTCTGGAGAAACGACTCTGGAGAAACGAGTCTGGAGAAACGAGTCTCTGCTGCGTCAGTGAGAAGATTGATGAAAGTTCTGTTCCTCAGAATCCAGCCGACTGATCTAGATCAAACTTCTGACCCTTTTAACAACGGAACCACAGGTTCTCCTCCACCACAGGACGGAACCACAGGTTCTCCACCACCACAGGATGGAACCACAGGTTCTCCACCACCACAGGACGGAACCACAGGTTCTCCTCCACCACAGGACGGAACCACAGGTTCTCCACCACCACAGGATGGAACCACAGGTTCTCCACCACCACAGGACGGAACCACAGGTTCTCCTCCACCAGAGGATGGAACCACAGGTTCTCCACCACCACGGGAACCACAGGTTCTCCTCCGCTACAGGAACCGCAGGTTCTCCTGAGAGAACATTGTGTTGGAACCACAGGTTCTCCTGAAAGAACATGTTGTTGGAACCACAGGTTCTCCTGAAATAACATGTTGTTGGAACCACAGGTTCTCTTGAGAGAACATTGTGTAGGAACCACAGGTTCTCCTGAAAGAACATGTTGTTGGAACCACAGGTTCTCCTGAAATAACATGTTGTTGGAACCACAGGTTCTCCTGAAAGAACATGTTGTTGGAACCACAGGTTCTCCTGAGAGAACATGTTGTTGGAACCAGAGGTTCTCCTGAGAGAACATGTTGTTGGAACCACAGGTTCTCCTGAGAGAACATTGTGTTGGAACCACAGGTTCTCCTGAGAGAACATTGTGTTGGAACCACAGGTTCTCTTGAGAGAACATTGTGTTGGAACCACAGCTTCTCCTGAGAGAACATTGTGTTGGAACCACAGGTTCTCCTGAGAGAACATGTTGTTGGAACCAGAGGTTCTCCTGAGAGAACATTGTGTTGGCACCACAGGTTCTCCTGAGAGAACATGTTGTTGGAACCAGAGGTTCTCCTGAGAGAACATTGTGTTGGCACCACAGGTTCTCCTGAGAGAACATTGTGTTGGCACCGCGCCGAGGACGGCTGCAGGAGCTAATTAGCGCTCCAGGTTGAAAGCGGAGGATCAGAGATCCACGCAGAGCTTCTCCTCTAAATCCCTTTAGTCAAGGTTCTCCGCTGTGATCTGCTTTGCTGCAGATCCGGCTGAGTCTGGGAACAAGCAGCCCGTTCACCCGTTGACCCCTGACCTCCAGTCCTCCAGACCTCCAGTCCTCCAGACCTGCAACCTCACGAAGGCTGGAACCAGCAGCCTGACTGGAGGTTTTAACAGGAAGTGGACGGACACTGAGGACATTCTGGATCAAACAGGAAGTGGACAGACCCTGAGGACATTCTGGATCAAACAGGAAGTGGACAGATCCTGAGGACACTCTGGATCAAAGAGGAAGTGGACAGACCCTGAGGACACTGGATCAAACAGGAAGTGGACAGACCCTGAGGACACTCTGGATCAAACAGGAAGTGGACAGACCCTGAGGACACTCTGGATCAAACAGGAAGTGGACAGACCCTGAAGACACTGGATCAAACAGGAAGTGGACAGACCCTGAGGACACTCTGGATCAAACGGGAAGTGGACAGACCCTGGAGACACTGGATCAAACAGGAAGTGGACAGACCCTGAGGACACTCTGGATCAAACGGGAAGTGGACAGACCCTGAGGACACTCTGGATCAAACAGGAAGTGGACAGACCCTGAAGAGACTCTGGATCAAACAGGAAGTGGACAGACCCTGAGGACACTCTGGATCAAACAGGAAGTGGACAGACCCTGAGGACATTCTGGATCAAACAGGAAGTGGACAGACCCTGAGGACACTCTGGATCAAACGGGAAGTGGACAGACCCTGAGGACACTCTGGATCAAACGGGAAGTGGACAGACCCTGAGGACACTCTGGATCAAACAGGAAGTGGAGAGACCCTGAGGACACTCTGGATCAAACAGGAAGTGGACAGACCCTGAGGACACTCTGGATCAAACAGGAAGTGGAGAGACCCTGAGGACATTCTGGATCAAACGGGAAGTGGACAGACCCTGAGGACATTCTGGATCAAACAGGAAGTGGACAGACCCTGAGGACACTGGATCAAACAGGAAGTGGACAGACCCTGAGGACATTCTGGATCAAACAGGAAGTGGACAGACCCTGAGGACACTCTGGATCAAACAGGAAGTGGACAGACCCTGAGGACACTGGTTGGACTCAAAGATCCACAGAAAAACAGGTTTGATTTAAACCCAAACTGGAGTAAAAATGCAAAAGAAGGCGGAGCCTAAAAACCATGAAAAGCAGAGGGACGATGCTGGAGCAGGAGACGAGACGAAGACGAGAACCGACACTGACGACAGGAGGACTAATACTTAGGTACCTGGTGGAACCATGACGACAGGGAGGAGCATCCAGGGGGAGGAGCATCCAGGGGGAGGAGCCTATTGGATCCCTGGTGAGGTGACGTTTACATTCATATGAGCTACTTTTTAGTTTGACTTCAATGCACGTTTATACTGGTACTTTTACCTGTACTGGAGTAAAAGTTAATGTAATTGTACTTTTACTTGAGTAGAATATTTCCTCGGCACAAACCAACAAGAGTTCATGAGTTGGAGCAACAATTTCAATTTAAAACAGTGACGACAGAAGAAAACAATAAATGCGTTTAAAGAAGAATTACTTCAACATTATTATGTAATAAAATCTGACCGATAAAGAAACACAGTGAAAGAAACCAGTGGAAACATGAAGCATTAATATAACATAAACCTGTCAAATCAAAACATCATACGTTGTAGAGAATCTATCAAATATAGAAGCAAACAGGTGGAATAAATATGAAAATAAATTAACTAACTACTAAAACAAGAATGCGACAGTAAATTACAAGATATGAATAAAAAACAACATGAAAAGTAACTGGAGTATATTGAACAATGTCATTAGAGAGTTTCCCACAGTATTTTATTATTAATGATGAAAACATTGACGAACAAAGTGAAGTTATTAATAACTTCATTCATGTAATTAATGAAGTTATTAATTACTTAATTCATGTAATTAATGAAGTTATTAATAACTTCATTCATGTAATTAATAAAGTTATTAATAACTTCACTGCCTTGGCCTGAATCTGGCAGAAGGAATCAATAATCCCGATCAGCTGAGTCGGGGAATTAATTAGTAGAAGTCCAAACGTGATGTTTCTCACAGCAGTGGAGAGAGTGACGTCACACATGACGTCATTAATCCCAGCGTTTGACACAAAGGATCATCTTTTGTAAACATCAGAACAAAGACGCCAGGATCTCTGGTGGACGTTTGTCTCCCCCTGCTGGTGAAACCGGAGAACTGCACGGACAAGCAGCTGCTGTCTATTGATTGATTGATTGATTGATTGATTGATTGATTGATTGATTGAAGGTGGGCGATCGATCATTCTGGGCTCCTTCTGAGTTCCTGTCACTAAATAAGTGCTGCTGTCGGTTTTCTCCTTGATCATCGTTCTGATTACTAAGTAATCTATTACAGGAAGAACACACTCACACACACACACACACACACACACACACACACACACACACACACACACACACACACACACACACACACACACACACACACACACACACGTTTGATTCAATGTTTTATGTTTGTCTGTAGGGACTTTTGATAGATAGATAGATAGATAGATAGATAGATAGATAGATGTATAGATGATAGATGATAGATAGATGATAGATAGATGTATAGATGATAGATGAAAGATGATAGATGATAGATAGATGATAGATGATAGATGATAGATAGATGATAGATAGATGTATAGATAGATGTATAGATGATAGATGAAAGATGATAGATGATAGATAGATGATAGATAGATGTATAGATGATAGATAGATAGATAGATGATAGATAGATGTATAGATGATAGATAGATGATAGATGATAGATGATAGATAGATGAGAGATGATAGATAGATGATAGATGATAGATAGATGATAGATAGATGATAGATAGATGATAGATGATAGATAGATGAGAGATGATAGATAGATGATAGATGATAGATAGATGATAGATGATAGATAGATGATAGATAGATGATAGATGATAGATAGATGTATAGATGATGGATGATAGATGGATGATAGATGATAGATAGATGATAGATGATAGATAGATGTATAGATGATGGATGATAGATGGATGATAGATGATAGATAGATGGATGATAGATGGATGGATGGATGGATGATAGATGATAGATAGATGATAGATGATAGATAGATGATAGATGATAGATAGATGATAGATGATAGATAGATGTATAGATGATGGATGATAGATAGATGATAGATGATAGATAGATGTATAGATGATGGATGATAGATAGATGATAGATGATAGATAGATGTATAGATGATGGATGATAGATGGATGATAGATGATAGATAGATGATAGATAGATGGATGATAGATGGATAGATAGATAGATGGATGGGTCAATCGATCCACCCATTTCATGTCATTAAAGCAGAATCCAGTAATTTCATCCAATTGTCTCCTAACTCCTTTTCTAACTCCTTTAGGAGGCCTCCTAACTCCTCTAGGAAGCCTCCTAGCTCCTTTCCTAACTCCTTTAGGAAGCCTCCTAACACCTTTCCTTAACTCCTCTAGGAAGCCTCCTATCACCTTTCCTTAACTCCTTTAGGAAGCCTCCTAACACCTTTCCTTAACTCCTCTAGGAAGCCTCCTAACACCTTTCCTTAACTCCTCTAGGAAGCCTCCTATCACCTTTCCTTAACTCCTTTAGGAAGCCTCCTAACACCTTTCCTTAACTCCTTTAGGAAGCCTCCTAACACCTTTCCTAACTCATTTAAGAAGCCCCCTAACTCCTTTCCTAACTCCTTTAGGAAGCCTCCTATCACCTTTCCTTAACTCTCTAGGAAGCCTCCTAACACCTTTCCTTAACTCCTCCAGGAAGCCTCCTAACACCTTTCCTTAACTCCTCTAGGAAGCCTCCTAACACCTTCCTTAACTCCTCTAGGAAGCCTCCTATCACCTTTCCTTAACTCCTTTAGGAGCCTCCTAACACCTTTCCTTAACCTTGTGACGTCACCCAGAGGTTCAGGTAAAGTCCATAGGCAAGGAGACAGGAGGGACTTGAGGACGGACCCCCCACTGTGATGCAAGCAGCAGTTGGACAGGAGGACAGGAGGACAGGAGGACAGGAGGACAGGAGGACAGACGGAGGGACGCTGCAGCTTCACAGGTGTAAGTTCAGGAAGAAACAGCAGAGGGCGCTCGACTCAAAGCTTTAAATGTCAGAACTACACAACGAGGCTCTGCGGCGTTGAGGTTCATCTTGAGTGAAAATGTTTTCAAGAAGCAGAGTCAAGATGAGTTCAGTGTCTTTCACACAATCACTTAAAAACCCATTTTGTCAAATGTAAACGACAATAACACGTCCAGACTCTTCGGTGCTCTCAGAAGCATCATCACTCTCAGACTCTTGTTATGCAAATGAGAAACAGTTTGAGTTTATTATTGGAGACCAGAGATCACGTTCCACTGCTTCTGGCCACAGGCGCAGTTAAATGAGGCGTCTCATTAGGGTTTTGTTTTAAATATATTTCAAACGCCACAAGACGAGATCTCCTCAGAGTTTCTGCACAACAAACGTTCTCCGAACGACTGACTGTTTCTCTCTGCAGAGAACCGCCGGCGGCTCCAGGAACCGTCATTGCGTCACGCTTTGGACACGCCGGGGAACCCGAGGCTTCACGTTTCAGGACCAGAACCTCGGGACCTGGGATCAGTCGGACCGTGACCTTCGACCTCCAACCAGACGTCTGTGGATCCTGCAGTTTCCTCCCCGACCAGCAGGAGCTCAGTGGAATTCCCTGGTCCGTCTGGAGAGACGAAGACTTTCAGGTTGGTGGGTTCCGGTTCAACACGGACTCATGAACCCGGACAGAGTTCGTCCCTCAGACTGAAGCAGAACGTTGGTGAGCGTCGAAGAACCTCAGAACATTAAACACTAAGGTTCTTATGGACTCATCCAGGAACCTTGTTCAGATTCACTCACCAAACTCTTTGATCTGCAGTACAAAGAGTTTGTAAAGTCTTGTAGGGTTTCTTTTAAATAACTCATAATATTTTATTATTCTCAAAAACAGTGTAGAACAAAAATACGATCAAAGAAATGAAATGTTCCATTTTACTAAACTGAAGAACAAAGCGACAGAAGAAGTGTTTGATAAAAGGAGAGAAAGAAGTCTGCACTTCATCGTTCCCTCCCTGTTCAGCTCTTTTAAGTGGCGTCAACAACAACAACAACAACAACAACAACAACAACAACAACACCGTCACCAGAATCGGTTCCTAAAGACTTCATTGAGAACTCAGAAAAGTGCCGAGATTTTAAACCAACTTCAAGGACGTGGTGTTCCACCAGTCGACCTTCCAGGACCTTCTGGACTCTTCCTGGGACAAAAAGGTCCTTGA
Organism: Blennius ocellaris; assembly: GCF_963422515.1. Lineage (NCBI taxonomy): Eukaryota > Metazoa > Chordata > Actinopteri > Blenniiformes > Blenniidae > Blennius > Blennius ocellaris. The sequence continues at coordinate 5,643 of NW_027661908.1, read as the reverse complement.
AAGAAAAAGTGTGAAGTCAATGGGACTGTGAGGTTTTTATTAAGAGCTTTATTTATTCATCATTTATTAATTTGCACACAAACATGAACAGATGAGAAGAAGCTTCCCTCCGAGGCCAGAGGCAGAACGAGGCAGAACGAGGAAGAGTTGTACCTGTTGACCCGGACCGGCCCGGACCAGGGTGTTCCTGGTACCTGTTAACCCGGACCGGCCTGGACCAGGTACCTGTTGACCCGGACCGGCCCGGACCAGGGTGTTCCTGGTACCTGTTGACCCGGACCGGCCCGGACCAGGGTGTTCCTGGTACCTGTTAACCCGGACCGGCCTGGACCAGGTACCTGTTGACCTGGACCGGCCCGGACCAGAGTGTTCCTGGTACCTGTTGACCTGGACCGGCCCGGACCAGGTACCTGTTGACCCGGACCGGCCCGGACCAGGGTGTTCCTGGTACCTGTAACCCGGACCGGCCTGGACCATAGTGTTCCTGGTACCTGTTGACCCGACCGGCCCGGACCAGAGTGTTCCTGGTACCTGTTGACCCGGACTGGCCCGGACCAGGTACCTGTTGGACCCGGACCGGCCCGGACCAGGGTGTTCCTGGTACCTGTTAACCCGGACCGGCCTGGACCATAGTGTTCCTGGTACCTGTTGACCCGGACCGGCCCGGACCAGAGTGTTCCTGGTACCTGTTGACCCGGACTGGCCCGGACCAGGTACCTGTTGACCCGGACCGGCCCGGACCAGAGTGTTCCTGGTACCTGTTGACCTGGACCGGCCCGGACCAGGTACCTGTTGACCCGGACCGGCCCAGACCAGGTACCTGTTGACCCGGACCGGCCCAGACCAGAGTGTTCCTGGTACCTGTTGACCCGGACCGGCCCGGACCAGGTACCTGTTGACCCGAACCGGCCCGGACCAGGGTGGTGCTGGTACCCGTTTGACCCGGACCGGCCCGGACCAGGGTGGTGCTGGTACCTGTTGACCCGGACCGGCCCGGACCAGGTACCTGTTGACCCGGACCGGCCCGGACCAGGGTGGTGCTGGTACCTGTTGACCCGGACCGGCCCGGACCAGGGTGGTGCTGGTACCTGTTGACCCGGACCGGCCCGGACCAGGTACCTGTTGACCCGGACCGGCCCGGACCAGGGTGGTGCTGGTACCTGTTGACCCGGACCGGCCCGGACCAGGTACCTGTTGACCCGGACCGGCCCGGACCAGGGTGGTGCTGGTACCTGAGCATTTTCAGCACCATGTGTTCTCTCGGCTCTCGACACTCGACAAACATCCATATGTGAACGTTGAAGCTAAATTTAGCCTCCAGTGAATAAAACGACTCCGAGTGACAAGGCGTCACTTATTTTAGATCTTTGTTGTTCGGGCTCAGCAGACGTCTCCTCGGCGCGTCTTCACACGAGACGCTGCAGGCGCTCAGAGACGACGGGTTGCTAATGACTCCGATGGGAATCAAACACTTGCCAGCAGAAAATATAGAGTCGTCTTGTCGTCTATTAGGACAAACCAGGACGTCGTCTCTAGTAGAATTAGTCTATTAGGACGAACCAGGACGTCGTCTCTAGTAGAATTAGTCTATTAGGACGAACCGGGACGTCGTCTCTAGTAGAATTAGTCTATTAGGACGAACCAGGACGTCGTCTCTAGTAGAATTAGTCTATTAGGACGAACCGGGACGTCGTCTCTAGTAGAATAGTCTATTAGGACGAACCAGGACGTCGTCTCTAGTAGAATTAGTCTATTAGGACGAACCAGGACGTCGTCTCTAGTAGAATTAGTCTATTAGGACGAACTGGGACGTCGTCTCTAGTAGAATTAGTCTATTAGGACGAACTGGGACGTCGTCTCTAGTAGAATTAGTCTATTAGGACGAACCAGGACGTCGTCTCTAGTAGAATTAGTCTATTAGGACGAACTGGGACGTCGTCTCTAGTAGAATTAGTCTATTAGGACGAACTGGGACGTCGTCTCTAGTAGAATTAGTCTATTAGGACGAACCAGGACGTCGTCTCTAGTAGAATTAGTCTATTAGGACGAACCAGGACGTCGTCTCTAGTAGAATTAGTCTATTAGGACGAACTGGGACGTCGTCTCTAGTAGAATTAGTCTATTAGGACGAACCAGGACGTCGTCTCTAGTAGAATTAGTCTATTAGGACGAACTGGGACGTCGTCTCTAGTAGAATTAGTCTATTAGGACGAACTGGGACGTCGTCTCTAGTAGAATTAGTCTATTAGGACGAACCAGGACGTCGTCTCTAGTAGAATTAGTCTATTAGGACGAACTGGGACGTCGTCTCTAGTAGAATTAGTCTATTAGGACGAACCAGGACGTCGTCTCTAGTAGAATTAGTCTATTAGGACGAACCAGGACGTCGTCTCTAGTAGAATTAGTCTATTAGGACGAACCAGGACGTCGTCTCTAGTAGAATTAGTCGTCTATTAGGACGAACCGGGACGTCGTCTCTAGTAGAATTAGTCTATTAGGACGAAGCAGGACGTCGTCTCTAGTAGAATTAGTCTATTAGGACGAAGCAGGACGTCGTCTCTAGTAGAATTAGTCTATTAGGACGAACCAGGACATCGTCTCTAGTAGAATTAGTCTATTAGGACGAACTGGGACGTCGTCTCTAGTAGAATTAGTCTATTAGGACGAACTGGGACGTCGTCTCTAGTAGAATTAGTCTATTAGGACGAACCAGGACGTCGTCTCTAGTAGAATTAGTCTATTAGGACGAACTGGGACGTCGTCTCTAGTAGAATTAGTCTATTAGGACGAACCAGGACGTCGTCTCTAGTAGAATTAGTCTATTAGGACGAACCAGGACGTCGTCTCTAGTAGAATTAGTCTATTAGGACGAACCAGGACGTCGTCTCTAGTAGAATTAGTCGTCTATTAGGACGAACCGGGACGTCGTCTCTAGTAGAATTAGTCTATTAGGACGAAGCAGGACGTCGTCTCTAGTAGAATTAGTCTATTAGGACGAAGCAGGACGTCGTCTCTAGTAGAATTAGTCTATTAGGACGAACCAGGACATCGTCTCTAGTAGAATTAGTCGTCTACGAGCAAAACTACTGAAAGACAGAGGAGGTTTCACAGTGTGTAGAAGACAACATGGACCCAGACTGAAGAGGATCATCCACAAACACTTCCTGCCCGGGCCGGGGTGCTGCAGCTCGCCAACGCCAACGCCAACGCCAACGCCAACGCCAACGCCAACGCCAACGGCCAAACCTCCAGCAGCCTGAGACGTTAGCCGGTCCATCAGAAAACGTGTAGCTCACATTAGTCTGGTCACACAGCAGGGGGTGTTTCAGGTCACGTCCTCACCAGGATCTGCTGAGTCGACATGTTTCTCTTGACGGTCCCAGAACTGGAACCACGGTCAATCTGGATGTTTCTGCAAACGTAGAGGGGAAACGTCAGTTTTGGTAAAAAACACAAACAAACAAACAAACAAACAAACTGGGAGACGTGAGAGAGGTTTGAACACAGAGGGGGACATGAGGACAGGAGGACGTCCCTACCAGAGGGACAGACTATTGGATAATTGAGAAGGTGAGGAGAAATTCACTGACCTGACGCACTTTGTTTGGTCAAGATCACCCTGGAAACTCCCAGGGTGCGTCCTAACAGTCCCTCCTGTCTCCTAACAGTCCCTCCTATCTCCTAACAGTCCCTCCTGTCTCCTAACAGTCCCTCCTATCTCCTAACAGTCCCTCCTGTCTCCTAACAGTCCCTCCTGTCTCCTAACAGTCCCTCCTGTCTCCTAGTAGTCCTTCCTGTCTCCTAACAGTCCCTCCTGTCTCCTAACAGGCCCTCCTGTCTCCTAACAGTCCCTCCTATCTCCTAACAGTCCCTCCTGTCTCCTAGTAGTCCTTCCTGTCTCCTAACAGTCCCTCCTGTCTCCTAACAGGCCCTCCTATCTCCTAACAGTCCCTCCTGTCTCCTAACAGTCCCTCCTGTCTCCTAGTAGTCCTTCCTGTCTCCTAACAGTCCCTCCTATCTCCTAACAGTCCCTCCTGTCTCCTTTCCTCCCCACTTCCCTTGAACCACAGAAGTGTTTAAGTTAAAGTATTTATTTGAATGAAGTGGAGGAGGAGGAGGAGGAGGAGGAGAAGCAGGAGGAGGAGGAGGAGGAGGAAGAGGAGAGCAGGGAGGAGGAAGGAGGAGGAAAAGGAGGAGGAGGAGAGGAGAAGGAGGAGGAGAAGGAGGAGAAGGAGAAGGAGGAGAAGGAGGAGGAGGAGGAGAAGGAAGAGGAGGAGGAGAAGGAAGAGGAGAGGAGGAGAAGGAGGAGGAGGAGAAGGAAGAGGAGGAGGAGGAGGAGATGTCTTAAATAATCTTCCTGTCAATGAAGAACTTCACATCATGTTTCGTTCAGTCGTTCTGATGAAGTGATTGATTTCCTGTCGTTCTTCACACGTTCACACGTTCATTTAGTTTCCATGTTTAAAACATGAATAGAAAGAACTTTCTAGTATTTCTCTAGTATTTCTTCTCTTCTGGACGTTGTGATTCTGCTCCGGTTCCAGTCAAACCTCCAGAACCTGAACTCCTGGTTCCTCCTCCTCCGACCACCGACCTGAACCACAGACGGGATTGTCGCCATGACGACAGTTTGTTGTTGTTTATTGTAACGACTCATCAATCGTTTGTGACTTCAGTGTTTTGGGAGCAGCAGGTTTTTAAGAGTCTCTCTCCTCCAGGAGACGTCGTCCTGATGAATGAGCTCTTATCAGGCGTCTGCAGCTCCGTGACCACACACACACACACACACACACACACACACACACACACACACACACACACACACACACACACACACACACACACACACACACACACACACACACACACACACACACACACACATACACATACACATACACATACACATACACATACACACACACACACACACACACACACACACATACACATACACATACACATACACATACACATACACATACACATACACACACACACACACACACACACACACACCAGAAAGTGAAGCACCTTTATTTTGAAGTGTTCAGACGTTGACAGAAGTGAGGTTGTGTCTCGGTGTCTCGGTGTCCCCAGAGGACGTCAGCTCAGGGACGTTTACTTCAGGCAGGACGGAGCTGGACGGAGCTTTATGGAGCTGGACGGAGCAGGACAGAGGACAGGAGCTGGACGGAGCTTTATGGAGCTGGACGGAGCAGGACAGAGGACAGGAGCTGGACGGAGCAGGACAGAGGACAGGAGCTGGACGGAGCAGGACAGAGGACAGGAGCTGGACGGAGCAGGACAGAGGACAGGAGCTGGACGGAGCAGGACGGAGAACAGGAGCTGGACGGAGGACAGGAGCTGGACGGAGCAGGATGGAGAACAGGAGCTGGACGGAGCAGGACGGAGGACAGGTGCTGGACGGAGGACAGGAGCTGGACAGAGGACAGGAGGTGGACGGAGGACAGGAGGTGGACGGAGGACAGGAGGTGGACGGAGGACAGGAGGTGGACGGAGGACAGGAGGTGGTTTTGTCCAGCAGGACTCCAGAGTGCTGAACTTCCTTCTTGTTCCTCTGGAGGAACAATCGACCTTCAAGCTCCACCTCCTGGTTCCTGCTGCTCCACCCACACATGC
>NW_027661909.1:0-21920 GCF_963422515.1 Blennius ocellaris | reverse complement strand
CTTTTTCTTCTTCCCCCTTTTTCATTCCAAGTGAAACGACAAACCAGTCGTCACTGACATTAACGTTTTGAAAACGCCTCTTCAGGTGAAACTTTAAGAAAAAACAAAAAAAAACTTGAAAAACCAGTGTGTGAAACTGGTCCTCCCGTCTCCATGGTAACCGGGAGACTCTGTCTCTGCAGGAGACCTGGACCTGTTCCGGCGCTCCCACGTGGTTTTCTGGGTGACGTTCTGCTGCGTCATGGTCGTCGTCCCGCTGCTGTTTGTGCGCTGGCCCAAAGAGGTAACCATGGCAACGGAAGGAAAACACACGTTTTTAATTCCGCCTCCTGGAAGCTGGTGATGCTGATGACGTGAAGTACCAGCAGCGGCCTCGGGGGGGCGCTGTTGTAGAGCGTTTAACATGACGCCCTCTCAAAATGCAGAAATGTTCTTTTCTTCTTGGTTCTGAGACACTTTAATGAATGAGAGTGGCGCCCCCTGGTGGTTTAAAGTTAAATATTCATCCCAACACAGAAAGTAAACAAAAAAAAAGTCTTGTTTTCACTCTTCAGACACCAAAACAGCCTGAAGTGAAGCTCTCTTGATGATATATTCTATATATATGTGCCTCAGGGGAACATCACCACGTGCGGCGTGGTCGGAGCGTACGCCGTCATCCTGGCCGTCAACGCCTACGTCTCCACCAGCCTGTCCTACGTCACCCTCGACGTCCTGAAGCGGCTGCTGAACGCCGACTTCAGCCCGGCGCTGACCGACGTGCCGCTGCGGGGCCTCGGTGAGGAACCAGACGCCCGGCGGCCTCAGAACAAACAAACAAAAAAAAATGATTTACTTATTAAATTATAAAAACATTTTACAATAAAGATGAAAAAATGAAATTATTTACTTATTAAATTAAATTATTAAAATATATTGAATACCATAAATTATGTAAAAATATATGAACTTATTTACTTATTAAAATAAATTATAAAATATATTTTTAAATTCAACAAATATGTAAAAAAAAAAGTACTTATTAAATTCAAAAAATATTTTACAATAAATATGAAAAAATGAAATTATTTACTTATTAAATTAAATGATAAAAATATATTTTAAGCATAATAAATATGTAAAAAAATATACAATTATTTACTTATTAAATTATAAAAACATGTGGAATACAATAAATTATGTAAAAAACATATGAAATTATTTACTTATTAAATTAAATTATAAAATATATTTTTAAATAGAATTAATATGTAAAAAAATATACAATTATTTACTTATAACATATTTTAAATCGAATAAATATGGAAATAATATATTAAATGATTTATATTTTTAAATACAATAAATATTTCAAGCCAATAATTAGTTATTGAATTAAATTATAAAAAATATAATTTTAAATAGTGCGTCTCAAACTTGCTTCAAAATCAGAAAAATAATAAATATGATTTATAAAATGTTTAATCAGGTTAAATTGTTGAACTTTTAGTCAATTTGTTCTGATTTTTGTCAGATTTACGCTGAAAAACTGATTTTGTCGTCTGTTAACGGCCTGAAATAGTCAAATAAAGAGAATAAAGTTGAATTGTGTCCCGAGGTGAAGGTTTCAACATGTCTTTCCTCCAGACTACGCCCTGATGACGGTGTGGGTGGTGCTGGGCGTGTGCGGCGTGGTGCTGCAGCTGTACCGGGAGCGCTGGCGGCCGTTCTTCCCGCCCAGCCCCTACCTCATGTGGCTGCAGGAGCGCGAGCGCCGCAGCACCAACGTCCTGGACCCGAGCCACCACTTCCCCTCGCTGCCCGGCCGCCTGCTGGCCCGGGCGCGCCAGCTGACCCGGCGGGCCGAGCCGGCGGGCGAGCGCACGCCGCTGCTGCTCTGAGGCTCAGCCACACCTTGACTAAACTCTCAACACCGTTTGTTTGTTTGTTTGTTTGTTTGCACTGAAGTCACGACGCGACGCCTCCGGGGGTTTTTCCCACCTTCGGCTTCCAGACGCCTGATAAAACGTCTTTTTCCCGCCGTTCCTACTGAACGCTGATGTTTAAAGTAAAGGTCAGTCGTGATTTGTAACGATAACGTGTTTTTTTTATATTTAATAAAGCCTCGAAAATTAAAGATTTCCATCCGCTTTTGTCCAGTTTGTTGTTGTTTCTCCACAAAAAGTTGTTTTAAATGAGTGAAAGTGTAGAAATGTGTCGTGATGTGCTTATTATACACTTGTCATGCCTGAGGGCGGCCACCAGAGGGCGCCACCACACCGCACAACTGAGATTAGAAACCTGGATTGAGGAATTAATAAAATTCTGATTCCAGACTAGAAAACACGTTTCACTTCTTTTTTTGCTTTTCTTTTTCCCTTTTAATTTGGTCATTTTTTTCTTTTTCCCTTTTAGTCTTTTTTCATTTTTCTTCTTCCCCTTTTTTCTTTTTTCATTCTTTTGTAAAAAAAAATATTTTTCCTTCTTTTAGTTTTTCATTTTTCTTCTTCCCCTTTTTTCTTTTTTAATTTTTCATTCTTTTTTTTTTTTTAATTCTTTTTCCCTTTTAATCTTTTTTCATTTTTCTTTTTCATTTTTCATTCTTTTAAAAAAAAATGTTTTCCCTTTTAATCTTTTTTCATTTTTCTTTTTCATTTTAAAAAAAAATATTTTTCCCTTCTTTTAATCTTTTTTCATTTTTCTTCTTAATTTTTCATTCTTTTTAAAAAAAAAATTTTTTTCCCTTCTTTTTATCTTTTTTCATTTTTCTTTTTAATTTTTCATTCTTTTAAAAAAAAAAAAATCTTTTTCCCTTTTACTCTTTTCTTTTTCTTCTTCCCCCTCTTTCCTTCCAAGTGAAGCGACAAACCAGTTTTTGAAATAGTTGTTAAAAGATTGACAAAGGTCACGTTTTTGAAACAGACTGTAACCTACAAAGTAAAAACATTGGAATTGATTAATTCAGTTTCCTGTTTGGCAATACTTCACATCGTCTTTTTACTAATAAGACTTTTGAATTATTTTTTAATAAAGGCTTTTCAAATCTTCTGCGGTTCCCAGAGAAAAAAATGCAGATCCTTCAAGTCTCTGCAGGTAATTTATATTTCACCTTTTATCACCCGATTTCAGTGCAGCAAGAAGAAACAGCTTTTTTTTTTTAACCACTGATCCATTTATTAATCCAAAAAGTAGCAGGAACAGGAGAAACAATCAGATTCAAAACTGTGACGAACAGACGTTTCTGTAAAGTGCCGAATAAGAAAAACCGAAAAAAAAAAGAAGAAAAAAAGAAAGCCTCACTGATAACACACACCTGTACACACACACACACACACACACACACACACACGACATAAAAAACTAGATTTTAATTTTTTTTTGTTGAATCACAGAAAAAATTAGAAATGATATAAAAGCGTTTCGTCAGTAGTCATGAGTGTCGGTTCACACTGCAAACCGGTTCAGGCTCCCCGATACATTCGAATAGCCCCCCCCCCTCTCCCCCTCCCCCCCCCCCTCAACCAATCAAAAGGCACAACAGCGGGAAGCCCCGCCCCCAAACCTCCACGCCGCTCTTTAAAAAAAATCCTCACCCGAGTGAGTCATGTGACCTCCAGGGTTTAAAAAAACAACAAACTGGAATCATGACTTTGGTGACGCCGATGCTTTCTGAGGAAAACAACAACAACAACAACAACAACAACAAAAACAACAAAACGATTCATGACGAGTACAAAAAGTAACTTGGTCAGTAATGATGCAGGCGGAACCGAGGATGTAAACGTTAATCTGGTAACGACAAAACTTTTACAGATTTAAAAAAAAAAAAAATTATTAAAAAAAATTACAAAATTAACTGTTAAATTTTAAAAAACAAAAAAAAACGAGCTTTTTCCTGACGATTAGTGAAACGACGTGAAGTCGCCGCTTTTGGTTTCCCGTTTGTTTTACGTCTTGGGCCGCCTCCTGCTGTTCATTTCGAAATAAGCGTCCTCGCTCTTGCCCTGCGGCAGCTTCCTGGCGCCGCCACCGGGCGGCGCTCTGCCTGCCGCGCCCCGGGGGGCGGGGCCTCGCTGGGGGGCGGGGCCTCGCTGGGGGGCGGCGGGCGGGGCCGGCTCCGGTCTGGGAGTCGGCCTCGCCGCGGCGGCGACGGTTTGCTTATTCCGAGCCGTCCTCTGTGACGGGGCTTTCTGATTGGCCCTGCCGGCGGGGGAGGGGCTGACTCCGCCCCCCGGGACCCGCCCGGGGGCGGCGGCGGCGGCGGCGCCTCGTGAGACGGGGGGGTTCAGCTTCGTGGGGGTTGGCCCCTTGACTCTGGGCTCTTTGGCCCTTGGCAGGTAGGAGGCGGGCTTGGCGACGGCCGGGGGGGCGGAGCCTGAGAAGGGGGCGGGGCTACGGGACTGTGCCGCCACCGGCGTCGGCGCCCTGGTGGCCGTCCTCGCTCGCCGCACCGCGTCGAGACGGAGGCGCGAGGCGGGCGAGCCCGGGCGGCGCTGCGCCAGGCGGGAGCGCTGGCCCACGCCCGGCGGAGGGCGAGCGTCTTTGGAGGCGGGGGCGGGGGCCTGCGGCGGGTGGCGCCGGCGTGGCCGGGCGGGGCGGCGCCGACGTGGGCGTGGTGCAGGGGCTGGAGGGTTTGGGGCATTTGGAGGATGGCTCGGGGCAGACGGGGCTCCGGGGCTGAGGAGCGCCGCCGCCGCCGCCGCGCAGGAGCGGCCTGAGTTTATGTTTGGAGGCGGGGCTTGGGTTCACCGGGGGTTTGGAGGCGGAGCCTGGATTGGCGGGCGGCGCCGACGGAGTCAGGGCTCTCCGCCGCCCCCCCGGTCTGGAGCCCACCGGGGTGGAGGGAAGAGAGGCAGAACCTTTGGCGGCGGCGGCGGCGGTGGGCAGCGGCAGCTGCGTCGGTTTCCGGGGCGACGGCGGCGCCAGCTGGAGGTTCCGCCTCGGCGCGGAGGCGGAGCCTTTCCTCGCCAGCGTGGGCGTGCACGCCGGCGAGGCGTTGTGGGAGCGGCACGGCTGGCCGGGACCCGAGGCGGCGGAGGACGAGGACGAGGAGGAAGAGGAGGAGGACGACGAAGAGGAGGAGGAGAGGAGGTCGTTGACGGCGGCGAGGGGGTCCATCTCGGGCGGCGGGGGCGGAGCCGCGTTGCCGTGGTGACCGCCCAGACCCGGCGGGCCTTTCTGGAACGCCAGGATCTTCTGCTCCAGCGTGGTGAACTGTAGAACCCGCAGCGGGTCGTACTTGGAGAGGAAGCCGCGCAGCGTGTCCCAGCCCCCGCCCACACGCACCATCACGTGCTTCCCATGGAGCATCTGGGGGGGGGGGGGGGGGGGGGGGAGAGACGGCAACAGCTCAAGTTAAAACACGTCTTTAAGTTTCACGTTTACACTGCAGCGTTGGATTGTTATTACAGTGACTGTCAAAATAAAACTACCAAGTTGGATCGTTATTACGGTGACTGTCAAAATAAAACCACCAAGTTGGATTGTTATTACGGTTATTGTCAAAATAAAACCACCAAGTTGGATCGTTATTACGGTGACTGTCAAAATAAAACCACCAAGTTGGATTGTTATTACAGTGACTGTCAAAATAAAACCACCAAGTTTGATTGTTATTATTGTGACTGTCAAAATAAAACTACCAAGTTGGACTGACATTACAGTGACTGTCAAAATAAATGCACCAAGTTGGATCGTTATTACAGTGACTGTCAAAATAAAACCACCAAGTTTGATTGTTATTATTGTGACTGTCAAAATAAAACTACCAAGTTGGACTGACATTACAGTGACTGTCAAAATAAAACCACCAAGTTGGATTGTTATTACAGTGACTGTCAAAATAAAACCGCCAAGTTGGATTGTTATTATTGTGACTGTCAAAATAAAAGCACCAAGTTGGATTGTTATTACAGTGACTGTCAAAATAAAACCACCAAGTTTGGATTGTAATTACGTGACTGTCAAAATAAAAGCACCAAGTTGGATTGTAATTACGGTGATTGTTATTACAGTAATCAGATTACACGTGTCCAGTACACACACACACACACACACACACACACACACACACACACACACACACACACACACACACACACACACACACACACACACACACACACACACACACACACACACACACACACACACACACACACACACACACCCTGATGAAGATGGTCTTGTCCCCCAGACGATATCGTCCCTCTGACAGATACTCAATAGAAACTCTGTTGGCGCAGTTACAGGGGGGGTCGTCCAGGCCGTGCTCCTGGGGGGGGGGCAGCTCAGTTATTACACAGTTATTACAGTTTACATATTACAATATAGAAAATAACTAAATGCATAAATATATAACAGCTTTAATTGCTTTTAATGTAGATGAATAAATGCACAAATATAAATCAAGAAATCTTCTAAATGCCACAGAAAATAAAAAATTTAAATAAATAAAAATAAAAATAGATAAAATAAAAATAAATAATACAAATAGATAATAATAATACAAATAGATAATAAAATAATAATAATAAAACACTAATAATAAAATAAAAAAAAATAAATAAATAAAAAAAATAATAATAATAATAATAATAATAATAATAATAATAATAATAATAAGGCTGCAGGCCTCCAGGTCAACTCGTCCGACACGTTTTGGTGAAATCAGTCAACCTGAGGTAGAAATTAACTGCTTCCGGGGTCGAAGGTCAAGCGGCGCAGCGACGAGTCATTTGGGGATAAATATTTTACGGCGGCGGAGCTTTTCTCCAAACGGCCTTCCGCTCCGACGGGCGCCGCTATTTTTAGCGCCTCCGTCTCCCCGGGGGGCGAAACGACCAAAAAAAAAAAACGGTGATCCGGCAGAACGGCGCCACGTGGTCCCGATGCGTCACGGCGGCGGCGGCGGCGGCGCTCACCCCGGGCTGGTAGAGGCCGCCGTGCTGGCAGCACACGCTGAAGGTCTTGACGGCGGGCGGCGGCTCCTCCGTCAGCAGCAGCGTCTCCTCCAGCTCGATCTCCTTCTCCAGCTTCACCAGCACCGGCGGCTCCACGCCGTACCTGAGGACGGACGGCGGCGGCGGTTAGCGGTTAGCGCACGTCGCGCCACGCTGAGGCGGCGGCGGCGGCGAGGGACTCACTTTGAGACGATGCGGCCGATCTCCAGCAGGCAGAGGCAAACCTGGCGAGGCTCCTTGTGCAGCACTGAGGACGCAGACACAGCTGGAGTCACTTCAACGCCACGCCGCCGCCACGCCGCCGCGCAAACGCAGGTTTTATGTTTGGAGAGGAAATTAAAAATGGCGTCCGGCGGGTCGTAGTGAAGCGAGACTCGGAATGATTCCCTCCTCTACACATCCTATTAAACTGTTAAGACGTGAGGGTTAAACGCTTCATCCCGTTAGCTAGCTTCAACACGGAGGCCAGGATTAACGAGGCTAATCCAGTGGACGACCGTCTCTGGAAACCGTCGGCATCGACTTCATTCACCGTGAGACGGCTACGCTAACAGAAGGTCAAATAGAACCAGCAAGTTGGTGATACTATGGTGACTGTCAAAATAAAACTACCAAGTTGGTGATACTACGGTGACTGTCAAAATAAAACTACCAAGTTGGTGATACTACGGTGACTGTCAAAATAAAACTACCAAGTTGGTGATATTACGGTGACTGTCAAAATAAAACTACCAAGTTGGTGATACTACGGTGACTGTCAAAATAAAACTACCAAGTTGGTGATAATACGGTGACATTTACACTGCAGCATTGGATTGTTATTACAGTGACTGTCAAAATAAAACGACCAAGTTGGATTGTTTTTATGGTGACTGTCAAAATAAAACTACCAAGTTGGATTGTTATTATGGTGACTGTCAAAATAAAACTACCAAGTTGGATTGTTATTATGGTGACTGTCAAAATAAAACAACCAAGTTGGAGTGTTATTATGGTGACTGTCAAAATAAAACTACCAAGTTGGATTGTTATTATGGTGACTGTCAAAATAAAACAACCAAGTTGGAGTGTTATTGCAGTCACGTCACCTCCACCCCCATCTACATTACCTCCACCCTTCACCTACATCACCTCTACCCTTTACCTCCATCCTTTACCTCCATCACCTCCACCCTTTACCTACATCACCTCCACCCTCATCACCTCCACCACCTCCATCCTTCACCTCCACCCTCTACCTCCACCCTCTACCTCCATCACCTCCACCCTTTACCTCCACCACCTCCATCACCTCCACCCTCATCACCTCCATCACCTCCACCCTTCACCTCCACCCTCCTTCACCTCCATCACCTCCGCCCTACATCCCCTCCACCCTTCACCCACATCACCTCCACCCTACATCCCCTCCACCCTTCACCCACATCACCTCCACCCTACATCCCCTCCACCCTTCACCTACATCACCTCCACCCTACATCCCCTCCACCCTTCACCTCCATCCCCTCCACCCTTCGCCTCCATCACCTCCACCCTTCGCCTCCATCACCTCCACCCTCAGTCCCTGAAGATTTCCTCAGATTAAGAACAAAACCAGTTCAGAGAAAGAAATCTGATTAACGGATTTAAGAAAAAGAAGGAATCAGCAGGAAATTGAAGTAGGAGTCGTGGTGGTGACGGAGGTGACGGAGGTTCTCACCCAGGCCCTCCGACTCAAACAGGTAGGTCTCCTCCACCCCCACGTGGCGGCACCAGGACAGGAAGTTGGCGGTGTTGTCCCGGGCGAAGAAGGACCCCGGAGACGCGTCTCGCCTGCAGACGAGCTTCCTGGAGGGGAAGAGCTGGACACAGAGCACCGTCAGCCCAACCCCAACACTTCTCCCCCCGGCCTCGCCTCGCCTCGCCTTGCCTCACCTTGCCCGGTTGGGCCGAGCAGCTCTGGGCGACCTTGCTCTGCAGGACGCCGACCAGCTGGCAGAGCTTCACGCCGTTGTTCAGCTCCTCCATGAAGAACTCCGCCCGAACCTCCACCCCTGGAGGACAGGAAGGAAAACATGAGTAAAAAACTGTCCCTCAGTCACTTCCTTCAAAGTAAAAACAAAACAGAAGAGTCGTTTCCTCTGGGTCCAGACGTACGTCGGCAGAAGGTCCAGACGTACGTCGGTAGAATGGAGGAGCAGATCAAAGCAGGGACTTTGCTCCGGTTCGCTGATTATCAACTTTCAAATCCAATTTCACAGGAGATCAATTGTTCTGCTGTTTCTACTTTGTTTTCCTCGCCTGGAGGGAAAAACTGGCTGTCAAAATAAAACTACCAACTTGGATTGTTATTATAGTGACTGTCAAAATAAAACCACCAACTTGGATTGTTATTATGGTGACAGTCAAAATAAAACTACCAATTTGGATTATTATTATGGTGACTGTCAAAATAAAACCACCAAGTTGGATTATTATTATGGTGACTGTCAAAATAAAACCACCAAGTTGGATTGTTATTATGGTAGCTGTCAAAATAAAACTACCAAGTTGGATTATTATTATGGTGACTGTCAAAATAAAACCACCAAGTTGGATTGTTATTATGGTAGCTGTCAAAATAAAACTACCAAGTTGGATTATTATTATAGTGACTGTCAAAATAAAACCACCAACTTGGATTGTTATTATGGTAGCTGTCAAAATAAAACTACCAAGTTGGATTATTATTATGGTGACTGTCAAAATAAAACCACCAAGTTGGATTATTATTATGGTGACTGTCAAAATAAAACCACCAAGTTGGATTGTTGTTGTGGTGACTGTCAAAATAAAACCACCAACTTGGATTGTTATTATGGTAGCTGTCAAAATAAAACTACCAAGTTGGATTATTATTATGGTGACTGTCAAAATAAAACCACCAAGTTGGATTATTATTATGGTGACTGTCAAAATAAAACCACCAAGTTGGATTGTTATTGTGGTGACTGTCAAAATAAAACCACCAAGTTGGATTGTTATTATGGTAGCTGTCAAAATAAAACTACCAAGTTGGATTATTATTATGGTGACTGTCAAAATAAAACCACCAAGTTGGATTATTATTATGGTGACTGTCAAAATAAAACCACCAAGTTGGATTGTTATTGTGGTGACTGTCAAAATAAAACCACCAAGTTGGATTGTTATTATGGTGACTGTCAAAATAAAATTACCAAGTTGGATTGTTATTACAGTGACTGTCAAGATAAAAGCACCAAGTCCCAAGAGAATCTGGACTGGGGAGTCGTGACATCACGGAGGAAGCTTTGTTCTGATTGGCTCTACTGAGCATGTGCAGAACAACCAGTCACTACTGGACTGTTATTACGGTGACTATCAAAATAAAAGTACCATGTGGAGGAGAATCTGGAGTCATGACACTACACAGGAAAACCCCCCATAGAGACTGACATGGGGCATTTTCAAAAAGTTGCACTCCGCCCCTCCACTTCCAGACTTGAAACCCTTTCAAAGAGTTGAAAGCGTTAGCGAGCGGCAGAATTACCCAGCATGCCGCTGAGCCAGATGGCCAGGTCCTCCTGCATGGGCACCAGCGTGGCCTCGTGCCGCACCGCCAGCCACTGGTCGTACTGGAAGACGTCCGCCAGGCCGGGGCCGTGGCGCTGGGCCAGGGGGCTGCGGGGGCCCAGCGGGGGGGCGCAGAACTTCTCGCCGAACCAAACCTGCAGACAGGAAGTTCAAACCTCATTACAACTTTAATTTACTAAAAAAAAAAAAAGCTTTTAAATGCTTCATTTTCTGGTTTAAACGACGAAACAGTGAAAGACACTGCCCCCAGTGGAGGGAGGGCGCACTGCACTCTTTGCTTTATAAATACTACATGTCACACTTTCATGTTCTCGTCCTTTGAGATCCTCGTCTTTCATCACAGTGTTTTTATACTTTTCTAGATCCGCAGGATGAAAACAAGTCGAGTGTGTAAATCAGCGTCTCGTCTCGCACGAGTTCACAGCGGCGCCGCGATGGCCTGCAGCGAGGCTGACGTCCCGTCGCATCATCTCACCGTCATGGCCGCCCTCCACCCTCCTCCCTCCACCCTCAGCCCTCCACCACCAGGTTCAGATGAGATCACCACCATCAACCATTAAAATCCTTTCATCTCATTGGTCGTCGGTCACAGTGACTAAATATGTTCACTTATGTTAAATAATTAATAAGAAGGAAATGTTCCTTTAAATAACCAAATGTGCCATTAAAATGTATAAAAGCAGGCAAAATTGTTATTTTTGTATCTGAACATATTCGGTAAAATAATAATATTCGATAGCAGGGGAAAGTAATAATAATAAATATCTACATCAGAACATTGTTATCAGCAAAAGGTGCAGTTTCATACGAGGAGTCAGAATTCTATACGACGCCGGGTCGTTTTCTGGGTATTTAATTTGTTGCAGGCAGCAGGAGGGGTCATCTAGAAATGTACATCTAGGATCATTAAAATTGTCTGGAAACGTACGTCTAGAATAATCTATAAACGCATCTAGAATCCTCTGGCATCGGCTAGAATAATCTGGAAACATGGGTCCAGAAACACAAACCTCCAGAATAATCTAGAATCCTCTAGCATCATACATCTAGAATCATCCAGAAACATCTAGAATCATACGTCTAGAACCGTATAGAAACATGAATCTAGAAATGTCTAGAATCGTGCGCCTAGAAATATCTAGAATCATATAGAAGCATGCATCTAGAATCATATAGAAACATACATCTAGAAACATCTAGAAATGTCTAGAAACATCTAGAATTGTATAGAAACATACATCTAGAACCGTATAGAAACATGAATCTAGAAATGTCTAGAATCATTCGGAAACATGCATCTAGAATCATATAGAAGCATGCATCTAGAATCATGTAGAAACATACATCTAGAAACATATCTAGAAATGTCTAGAAACATCTAGAATTGTATAGAAACGTGTCTAGAATCATACATCTAGAATCATATAGAAACATGAATCTAGAAACATCTAGAATTGTATAGAAACATCTAGAACCAGACAGAAACATCTAGACTCATATAGAAACATGCATCTAGAAACATCTAGAATCGTATAGAAACATCTAGAACCAGACAGAAACATCTAGACTCATAGAGAAGCATACATCTAGAAACATCTAGAATCGTATAGAAACATCTAGAACCAGACAGAAACATCTAGACTCATATAGAAGCATACATCTAGAAACATCTAGAATCGGACAGAGACATGGAGAAACAGACATCTCGGATTATCTGGGATCATCTAGGAACAAACATCTGAAACAGATGTGGGCGGTGAAGACTTGTCCAGAAGTTATGCAACTCTCCCTCTCGCCCTCTTTTCTCCCCCTCCTCCACCCCTCCTCCTCCACCCCTCCTTCCCGTTTGTTGACATCTGCTTCACATCGTCCTCTAACCTCCGTGTCCATCACATGTGGACGAGTGCCGGCGGGACACTGCGTCCACTGAGCCTCCAACAAGGACGGCCTTGTGTCCCCGTGGACGGTCCCCATTTGATGCGTCTTGTCGGCCGCCTGCAGACAGGAAGTCGTCCTGCGGCGGGACAGACTCTACTGAGCATGTGCAGACGACGACTTCCTGCTGAGACGAACTCGTCCTGTTAAACTGAGACATTTACTGAAGATTAAAGAACCAACTTGATGTTTTTAAAAGAAACGCGTCGTGACAGAAGCTCGTCAGGAACCAGAGGACGAGTCTCTCGGGTGATGTAACACCTCGAGCCGCCGCCCCTCCCCCCCCCCCTCCTCGTGGCGTTCCACAAGGCTCACAACAAGGACGTTACTCGGTCTCGCAGCCAATTAGGAAATAAGGCGGCGAGATGTTTACAAGTTACGTAAACGATGCGGCGGCGATTAGAAAGCGGTCGGGATAATCCCGGGCTCATCACCTGACGGTGAGCATTCGCGGCTTAACGCACGCCAACGACGCCCTTCAGCATTCACTTAATCTTTCTTTTTCCTTACATCACTTGATCCAGGAGCAGGGAGGAGGAACAATGGAGCAGTTTGTCCTCGTTTACACACCGAGAGGATTCTGATGCTCTTAGCTAGAGCCACTTAACACACACACACACACACACACACACACACACAGTAAAACAATAGTGTGAGGAAGGTTAAAGGAAACGGACGTGGCGTTATTTCCAAGAAACGCAGGTCAGATTCGACATACTGAACATTTCTCTGTTCTGTAATCTGATTAGCTAAATGAGCTTTCCCCACGTCATTTCTACGATTCGTAAAAGTTCGAGGCAGTAAACGACCGACACGCGGTCGGGAATGTTGGGGGGGGTGCGGGATTACGTGATGCACCTGAACGCGTCACGAAAAAACATGGCGGCTCGGACAAAAACTCTTTTATTACTAGAACAGTTCTGAGGAATGAGTCTCTGAAGTTGAAAAGTTAAAACGTCGCTTCATAGATGTGATTGCTTTGAGGGGGCGTGGCCTGCTTTGAGGGGGCGTGGCCTGCTTTGAGGAAAGTCAACACTGATATTGGTGGGAATTTAAGAAACAACTCAGTCGAAACTCTGATTAATTAACATTTTCCTCTGGAATTTCAAGTTCGTGTTCCTAATGATCATTTCTTCCCGTAACAACGCTCTTAAAAATTACAAAAATTAAGACTTTTTAAGTCTTATTATTGAGCGAAATGCAACAACAGGCTCATAAGAAGGATTTCAGAGGCTTCACATAATAACGATCCAACTTGTTGGGCTGTGGAGACCCGAGTCTGCGTCCTGCAGCTCTTCAGCCTCGTGCAGAAGCTCGTGACGCTTTGAGGAAATAGAATGTAAATAATGTTGGGTTTTTTTTTTTTACATACAGACACTATATTTTGAAAATAGTGGTTGAAAAACAGCCGGAGTTGCAAAGGAAAAAAATGGATAAAACTACTCAAAAAAATAAATAGAAATTGCAATTATGAAATTTTAAATGGTCAAAAATTGTTAAATTGTTAATTTGACTAAAACCATTTGGAAATGCACAGCAGCTATAAATATCTAAACTATATGAATGATTACAAATGGCTAAAGCTGGAAAACTAAATGGCTAAAATCAAACAAAGGTGAAGAAACATAATAGAAAATGTTCATATATCTATACACAATATTTAAATTATTGTAGCTCTGATGCTTCAGGAATTAAACCTCAGTTTTCAGTATAAAAAAAAATTGCTTGAGATGTTTTTGCAGCTCTGGGAACATTTTATTTTGTGGGGAAAAAAACAAAACAAAACCAGCTGTTTGTCATAAAGTGTGCTGCTCATTTCCCAAACATTCAGTCGAACAACAAGGCTTTGACCTTTTCACCCACATCCAACTCAGACTTCCACCAGCGCATCTCGTCCTCTTCAGCCCGGCGCGTCAGCAGGCGCCGCTCATCCGAGGCGACGGCGCCTCAGAGGAGCGGCGCTAGTTTCTAGATCGCGCAGTTTGTGAAAAGTGTTCCGCTTCTCTTCGGTGTTTTTAAAACGCCGTGAGTTCCTGCCGTATATCACCCGGTTCCAACAAACCCTTGTAGGGCCCCGCTCCTCCTGCCGCTAGTGTCAGTAAATTCTAGTTCTATAGGTCTATGGCCCTGCTCCTCCTGCTGCTAGTGTCAGTAAATTCTAGTTCTATAGGTCTATGGCCCTGCTCCTCCTGCCGCTAGTGTCAGTAAATTCTAGTTCTATAGGTCTATGGCCCTGCTCCTCCTGCCGCTAGTGTCAGTAAATTCTAGTTCTATAGGTCTATGGCCCTGCTCCTCCTGCTGCTAGTGTCAGTAAATTCTAGTTCTATAGGTCTATGGCCCCGCTCCTCCTGCCGCTAGTGTCAGTAAATTCTAGTTCTATAGGTCTATGGCCCTGCTCCTCCTGCTGCTAGTGTCAGTAAATTCTAGTTCTATAGGTCTATGGCCCGGCTCCTCCTGCTGCTAGTGTCAGTAAATTCTAGTTCTATATGTCTATGGCCCGGCTCCTCCTGCTGCTAGCGTCATAGCTTCTAGTTCTATACGTCTATGGCCCTGCTCCTCCTGCTGCTAGCGTCATAGCTTCTAGTTCTATAGGTCTATGGCCCTGCTCCTCCTGCTGCTAGCGTTTAGCTTCTAGTTCTATACGTCTATGGCCCTGCTCCTCCTGCTGCTAGCGTTTAGCTTCTAGTTCTATACGTCTATGGCCCTGCTCCTCCAGGCTTGCTCCCCCACAATGCACCTGGAGAGCGTCGGCCTGGAAGCGAGGATTAGGACTTGTACCAGCGACGTGTTTGGACTCATTCCACTATGAATCCTTCTTGTTCACGGTTCCAACTATGCAGCCGGGTTTTTTTTAAAGATATTCCAACACATCCATTGCTGTGAAACAAAGTGATCGACTATTAACGAGTAAAACTATAGAACGATCAATCAATTAGTGAGGCGGCAGAGAAGGAACACTTCTTCTCTGACCGTCACAATGAAACTGAAAAATACAAGAACAACAACAAAATATGATCCCTGGAAACAACGCCTGCTCTCCGACCGCTGCGCCCTTACGGTGTGGTGTTTTATTGTCGTGTTGTGGCGTCGTGTTGTGCTGTCGTGTTGTTGTGTTGTGCTGTCGTGTTGTGGCATCTTGTTGTGCTGGCTTGTTGTCGTGTTGTGGCTTCTTGTTGTCGTGTTGTGGCGTCGTGTTGTGCTGGCTTGTTGTCGTGTTGTGGCGTCTTGTTGTCGTGTTGTGGCGTCGTGTTGTGCTGGCTTGTTGTCGTGTTGTGGCGTCTTGTTGTCGTGTTGTGGCGTCTTGTTGCCGTGCCGTGGCGTCTTGTTGCCGGGCCGTGGCGTCTTGTTGCCGGGCCGTGGCTTCTTGTTGCCGTGTCGTGGCGTCTTGTTGTCGTGTCGTGGCGTCTTGTTGTCGTGTCGTGGCGTCTTGTTGTCGTGTCGTGGCGTCTTGTTGTCGTGTTGTGGCGTCGTGTTGTGGCGTCGTGTTGTCGTGTTGTGGCGTCGTGTTGCCGTGCCGTGGCGTCTTGTTGTCGTGCCGTGGCGTCTTGTTGTCGTGCCGTGGCGTCTTGTTGTCGTGTTGTGGCGTCGTGTTGTCGTGTTGTGGCGTCCTGTTGCCGTGCCGTGGCTTCTTGTTGTCGTTATCCCGCCTGCCCTTCCGGGCCACCGTAGGTTCTGGACTCCGTACAGAGACTGATCAAACCCTGCTCTGCTCCTCACTGGACTGATTCAACGACCTCAAACCGACTCACGGCCTGGAAGCCTCCAGCAGGAACTCCCCTAGTGACATCATCTGGGGGGCGACTCTGGCTGAAGCTTCCCGCCACATGTTGAACGTCCTTCTCATGTCTGCAGTCCAAGACGAGGAGCCAGGACTCTCCCTCCGCCATGGGACAGACGCTGAAACACGATCCGCTTGTTGTTTTGGGATTTTATTTTCTTTGGTGGGGGGGGGGGGGGTCGGAACGCCCGGTTGCTGGGAGGAGAACGAGCCGCTCCACCAAGAAGAATGTTAGGAGGAACGTCATGGAGGCGTTGTCCGGAGACACATGTCTTCACTTCTTCTTTCAGAATGCAGTTTGGTTTGTTTGGTCTTTTGTTTTTTTTTCTCAACGCTTGCATGCGTCCGTCCTGAAGGGGGCGCTACACGGGACCTGCAGCTGCTTGAGGCCAGGGCGACCCCCCCCCCACCCCTCTGCTCCACCTTCTCCCCACAAATAAACCACTTTTTAACCTCGGTGGCGACTTCGGCCTCGCCAGAGAACAGATGTGAAGAGTTTCTCCATGAAATGATCTTTTTTCACAGCCGAGACGCTTCAGAGGCAATAAAACACTCTGGAGGTCTGCTAGTTAAATTCCTCCTTTGAAAGACGACAACTGGTGTGGAGGCCTTCTGAATACTGCTTTAAGTCCTTCTATATTATATAAGTCCTTTTAAAATGCCGCTTTTTTTAAAGTCCCAGTGAAATGAAGGTTCCACCTCCAGAACTCTCTGGTGTCTCTTCTAGAACGTTTTCCTGCTAACTGGCTGAAGGTCAAATGTTAAAACACGACAATCTGCGAGAAAATAGCCGATAAACTGCGCCATTTCCTCTGCTGGGCGGAGCTTCTGACAATAACAGAGTGACATCACGAGTTGTACAGAAGACGGTTCGTCCGTACCTCAGCAGCCGCCAGTTTTCACCTTTGAGGCGTCGAAGAGCTTTTCCGACTGTGGAATCACTGAAGATGAGTCCAGGTATTACTTGATCGTCTACTAGCCGCCCGAGCTAGCGGCTCCCGCTAGCCGCCCGAGCTAGCGGCTCCCTCTTGCCACTTGAGCTAGCCGCTCCCGCCGCCCCCCCTCCTCTCTGGTCTCTTCCAGGCTCAATCTTTCATCAAGGCTCATAAAACGCCGACTAGAACTTCAAAACACTGTAAAAACTTGGATATTTAAGAGGAAACAAGCCGATATAAACACAACAGATCGAGATCTGCACAACTCATGATGTCACACATAGGCTCCGCCACGGAGGAGAAGGATTCCCCGACTTCCTCGACTGGAGATTCAAATTTCAAATAACTTTGTTGTGTGACAACAGTGGTGGGCAGAGTCGGAGGAACCTTACAAGTAGAACCACAACTATCGTTTTTTACCAAGTAGTGTTTTACATTTCACGGGGACTTTAAGGGTTTGTTGAATGTTTAAATCGTCTAAAATGGGAAAAAAAATCAAGTTGTGTGTAGAGTAATGAGATTACCTGGGTGCCGGCCTGGACGGCCATGACTGATTTCAGACCGACGACTCACTTCTTCATTCTGTGAAAAGAGGAGAAGAAACGTGAAGATGGTCTGCAGAACAATAGAAGTTAGGAGGTCCCGGGACAGAACCCTGTGGAACTCCATCTCCTTTCAACTAATCTTTTAAACGCCGTTTCAGGAGTGGATACTCCCTCATACTGCGGAACTGGTGGAAACACGTCGCCACGGGGAGAGAAAACAAACGACTCTTGGACTCCGATCGAGGTAAAAGATCCAAACGATGACTCACCGTTTCACAATACGAAAAACAACCCGACTGTTTGATTTCCTATAAAAAGGTTCGAGTCCTGAACAGGGACCCGGATCAGCTGGGGTAGAAACAACGACCCAGGGTGTCGGTGCAACCCCAGACGGACCGATCAATACTGGAGATAGAAAGATAGAGCGGTAGAGAAAGCCCTTGATCGCCCCGATGCTCGACCTGAAAGGAGCCAGGAGGAAACCTGCAGGTTCTACTAACTCCAGTTGTCACGCCAACTAAACATCTGTGTGACTCTTCAGTCTGATCAGACATGAGGGTCTCTTGATTTGACGAGTTTAAAGGAGTGAGAGAGAGACAGAGAGAGAGACAGAGACAGACACGGAGAGACAGAGACACAGACAGAGAGACAGAGACAGAGAGAGACAGAGACTAACCAGTAGAGATGCTGCGAGGAAAAACAAAACGACTTTCTCACGAGGAGGTGAAGTGTCGGTCCTGGTTTCTCCCCGTTCCTCACACAGGATGTGAAGGAGTACCAGGACCACCGTCCCCAGGGGGGGTTGACAAAGAGACAGTGGGGTGGGGAGGGACTGGGTCTTAATAACACTGATGATCTGGTCAACACAGCTGAGGCAACAAACCAGTCCCCCAGCCCCCCCTCCCCCCCACCCCCCCCCCCCCCCCCCCCCCCCCCCCCAACTCATCAATACCAGCTTGGAAACAACTTCCACCCTGCAGTATTTATCCGTCCTGCTGTTTGTCCACACAAACAACAAGCAGTTTCAACAGACGTCACGATAGACGACCCTGTAGAGCG
This sequence comes from Blennius ocellaris, assembly GCF_963422515.1. Lineage (NCBI taxonomy): Eukaryota > Metazoa > Chordata > Actinopteri > Blenniiformes > Blenniidae > Blennius > Blennius ocellaris. The sequence continues at coordinate 3,154 of NW_027661909.1, read as the reverse complement.
GCAGTCCGAAGACGCAAGTCAGCAGAACAGACAGGACAGGACAGGACAGGACAGGACAGGACAGGACAGGGCAGGACAGGGCAGGACAGGGCAGGGCAGGAGGACTCACCTCGGAGCAGAGACAGGGACAAGAGGACAGGACAGCGGTCTGAACTGGGATCAGTCCCCGGAGAGCGTCGTCATCCTCACGACTGTCGGCCGGCGCCGTCCGGACACCGCGGCTCCTGCCTCGTCGATCCACGAGTGAGAGAGGAGGGAGAGGCAGCGGGCGAACGACAGGGAGAGGGAGGAGGAGGAGGAGGAGGAGGAGCCCTGGTTAATGAAGTGGCTCTGCTTCGCTGCGCTCTGACCCCCTCACCCCCCCCCCCCATAATAACCCTGTCACGGCGGGACCTCTCACAAAGCCTCCATTGTTTTGCTAGCCACCCTCCCCTCAGCGGCCGAGCGACTCGCCAACCGGGGCGCAATCAACCCCAATGAGTTTTGATAGAGGTGGTGGCGGTTAGCAGGAGGGGTTTTAAACCCCCAACCCCCCCCCGGGCTCATCGACCCAGAACACTCCCCAGAAACTTCCTACTCTATCTTTGGCTCTTCTCGGCGGTGAAACTTGTCCCGCGGTTGTTTATTGGTCAATTAGCCATTAAACTCCGCGACCCAGAACTTGACGGTTCGTACTGAAACGTGTTTCAGCGTTTGAAACGTGTTTGTTCTCCTCCGGGAAGAACAAAACACATGAGGTCATGTGATCCACAGCAGAGGCCCAGATGTTTCTGCTCTGGTTGTTTTGTTCCAACGGGTCGGACGAGACGATGCCGTCAGTCAGAGCCTGTCTTCCAGAACCCGTCCCCCAGAACCCGTCCTCCGTCTTAAATCCTGACCTCCGGGCCACGACCCTCTGACTCATCAAGACAGACGCCCAATTTCAATTGTTATTACGGTGACTGTCAAAATAAAAGCACCAAGCCCAGGAGAATTTGGACGGGGAGTCGTGACACCACGGAGGAAACTGCGATCGTCTCTACTGAGCATGTGCAGAACTACAGTTGTCCTCCTTTATGGAGTCTGAAGCTTTTTGAAAAGTTCCACCTTGGGAGCTCTTCTCAAAAAGTTGCGTTTCCAGTGACTGAGCAATGTTGTCATGGAAACCGACGCCCAAAATGCAACGGTTTGACAGAATGTTTTAGGCGTTTTCCTAAAATTAACATGCAGTGAACAGTTGTTTTCGACAAAGTGGGACATCAGAGACGAGGGAGACGAAGTCCATTTACAACATATGAACTTTGTTTTTTTCCCTTTGTGATGCAGATTCTGCTTTGATTTTCCACCACACAAGAAAATCCTTGTAAGTACTGACGTGTTTCGAAGATTTGTTTGGGAAAGTCCTCCGGGGGAATGAAGACCTTTGGATTTGTAAAGAGAGGGAGGGTCCTGATTGGCTGGATTCCTTTCAGCTCAACAACACGGGACAAAAGGACAAGTCTCTGGACTCCAGTTGTGAGCATCTGGGGTCGATAGCGCGACGCCCAACAGGGACCAGAGGTGCCCAACGGGGACCAGAGGCCCCCCCAACAGGGACCAGAGGCGTCCAACAGGGACCAGAGGCCCCCCCCAACGGGGACCAGAGGTGCCCACGTTCCGTCCAAATGTCAAGCAGAGGAGAGGCGGAGAAAGGAAGTGGAAACAAAACGGGTTTTATTCCGACGGAACAGAGCAGAGCTTGAGGCGGCGGCGACCACGCACATTCCCCAACGGTCAGGAAAAAGTGTCCCACAGTGGACGTCTGTCCCTCTTCTGAGGAGCAGGAACTTGAAAGGAGTCCAACTTCAGGCCCTCCTTTTAGTAGAAATCCATCTTGAATTGTTTGTTTGCTTTGTTCTACTTCAGTTCAGACAAAGTCTGCGAAACTAAACCGATAAACTTTGTGATAAAGCCTCGGAGGACACGAGAACCGATTTCTAATCCCACTGACTCAAATACAAAAAGACCCTGATCAGGTTTGTCGGATCTGCACTGATTAAATCCTTCCTGCACGTTTAAATACCTCCTAGTGGTTGAAATCCATCAGGTGTGATCCTGTAGTACTGTTCAGTAAGGTATAGCTAGTGATCGCGAAATACGTCGGACGGTCGGTCATGACCGATAAAAACGTCCTCGGTCCGGTTAATGTCCTCTTAAAACTGGTCTCGGGTCCCAACTTTTCATTGATCAGTGTGAAAAAGCCAAGAATCACAGTATTCCAGCAGGTACCAGCAGTATTCCACCAGGTACCAGCAGTATTCCACCAGGTACCAGCGCTCCGCTAACTTAACAGCTCCCCGCGATGCGTTCACTGACTCCTCTAAGAGTCGGAATTCAGAACATCAAGAACACTGCACACTATCCATGGGCTGCCACCATTTTGAATGGTGACATCACATGACTTGGCGTTATTTGTGAATTCTAGTCAGATAAGTCGTTTACTGCTGAGTATTTAGCGTTTATTGTAATTTTTTTGTTCTTTTTTCACGTCTGTTGTGACGTTAATAAACTTTATACAACCATAAAAAAAAAAATTTTAAATGGGCGTTTCACGATCCGTGTATAGCCGTGGTGATTTGACCGCCATAAGTAACTGAGGACAAATTTTAATAAATAAATAAATAATAAAAAAAGTCCCTCTTGTCCTCACGTCCAGCTTCTACCTGGAAAAGTCACTATTTACAAATTAAGAAGTATTGGAGGTTTTCAGTCTATTAATGGAAGCAGATCTGGCCTGAGCTTCCCTGTAGAACCACCTACACATAGAGGGGGGGGGGGTCAGAGGGGGGGAATTGACCCCCCCCCTCTGACCCCCCTTCGTCCTCACAGGTTGCCTCTGGTAATCATTTAAGAGGATCAGCTCTATTCAGACAGGAGCTCCTCCACAACGCACCGTCGCTACGACTTGTGCAGCACGTGCAGCGCCGCGCGGCGCCCGCGGCGCTGCACTCGTGCGGAAGCGCAAAGTGAAGAAGAAAAAAAAAAAGCACACATGTTATGTAATGAGTTAAAAGTAGAAGGTTCAGGCGGCGTCATGCGTTTGATTTTCCGCTGCATGGCGGCGAGCGTCCCGGGGGGAGGGGGGGGTAAACATGAGTCACAACTAAAAGACAAAGTCAGCCCATGCGAAGTGTGG
>NW_027661910.1:0-1000 GCF_963422515.1 Blennius ocellaris | reverse complement strand
TCTCTCTCTCTCTCACTGACTCTCTCTGTCTCTCTCTCACTGACTCTCTCTCTCTCTCTCTGTATCTCTGACTCTCTCTCTCTCTCTCTCTGACTCTCTCTCCCTGTCTCTCTCTCTCCCTCCCTGTCTCTCTCTCTCTCTCTCTCACTGACTCTCTCTCTCTCTGACTCTCTCTCTCTCTCTCTGACTCTCTCTGTCTCTCTCTCTGACTCTCTCTCTCTCTCTCAGTAATGTGAATGTATCTGACATGTATTTTTGAAGCGTCGGTTTAATAAAGTGATTTCAAGCCTTATAATCCGGAGCGCCTCATCTATGAACAAAGTTTTAAAACAGGCCATTCATTGAAGGTGCGCTTGTAGTGCGGAAAATACGGTAATCTTTGTAAGTTTTTCATAATAAACAACTAGAGCAATATCATGATCCTTTTTCTTTATTACACATTTTTCCAATCGTCCCAATATTTCCAAATCCAAATCGGATACTAAGGAAAATTATTTACAATCCAGAACAAAACATTGTTTCCTCGCAATAATAAATGTTTAATCCAAAAAAAGGAAGGAGCCCACGTCTCTCGTCTCAAACTTGGGACTTTTCTTTAGTCCTTTCCATTCAAACCATTTGGAAAAAAAAGTTCTAACCCCAAACCCTAACCCTTCTGCAGGTTCCACGGTGGTTCGTTGACTTCGGCTCAGTGGTTCCGTCACTTCGTTGTCGAGAACGAGAAATAAACCGGTTCACGAGTGTTTAAATTTGTCTACGAGTCCGTGAGGCGTTCACGAGCGTCGGACGGGCCCACGTTGTGTAACGACTTTACACAACCCGGTGCTCCGGTTAAACAACTCCGCTGCTGCCGAGCCGGCCTCCGGGATCCATGGTCTCCGCCTCCTCCAGGCTCCGGCTGCTGTGGCGACACTTTGCGGGCAGTGGGATGGGAGAGATGGCCTCGAAGGTGGATATGCCGACCCCGGAGACGGCGCTTCCCGGCCGGCCTGAAGGCATC
>NW_027661911.1:20000-41043 GCF_963422515.1 Blennius ocellaris | reverse complement strand
CCTCGTCGTTCTGGAGAACCCCACCCTCCTCCACCCTCCTCCACCCTTCTCCACCTCTGTCCACTGGCAGAACCACCCCCTGCACCACCCTCTGCACCACCCCCTGCACCACCCCTGCACAACCCCTGCACCCCCCCTACACCACCCCCTGCACCCCCCCCTGCACCACCCCCTACACCACCCCCTGCACCACCCCCTACACCACCCCCTGCACCACCCCTGCACCCCCCCTACACCACCCCCTGCACCCCCCCCTGCACCACCCCCTACACCACCCCCCTGCACCACCCCCTACACCACCCCCTGCACCACCCCTGCACCCCCCCTACACCACCCCCTGCACCCCCCCCTGCACCACCCCCTACACCACCCCCTGCCCCACCCCCTGAACGTAAACAAGGACGAAGTCGTAGACAAACTAGAAAATCTGAACCGTCGAGCAAAAATACAAGAAGTGAAAATAAAGACAAACATCAGTTTAGTCACTTTGAAAGTAAAACTACGGAAAGAAGAACAAGACTGACAGTGTGTGTGTGTGTGTGTGTGTGTGTGTGTGTGTGTGTGTGTGTGTGTGTGTGTGTGTGTGTGTGTGTGTGTGTGTGTGTGTGTGGTTCGGGAGACGGACGATCCAGTCGTGGTTAAAAGAGACAGAAAACGAGACGAGAGACGACGTCTCCGCAAAGTGATTCCTCACGTTTCCATGGAGACAGAGGCTCCGCCCACACGGGCTGAGACGATCTCGTCTCTCCTCATCGTTCTTAAAAAGTTCCCCGTCCACACGGAAACATCTGCATCCCAAACCTCCTCAACCTGACGTAGTTCCCCTCCAGGCCTGCAGGAGGCGCCACGACAGGGCCAGAGGTGGAGAGGCGGGGCTAGAGGTGGAGAGGCGGAGAGGTGGGGCTAGAGGTGGAGAGGCGAGGCTAGAGGTGGAGAGGTGGAGAGGTGGGGCTAGAGGTGGAGAGGTGGAGAGGCGAGGCTAGAGGTGGAGAGGTGGGGCTAGAGGTGGAGAGGTGGAGAGGCGGGGCTAGAGGTGGAGAGGCGAGGCTAGAGGTGGAGAGGCGAGGCTAGAGGTGGAGAGGCGGGGCTAGAGGTGGAGAGGTGGAGAGGCGGGGCTAGAGGTGGAGAGGTGGAGAGGCGGGGCTAGAGGTGGAGAGGTGGAGAGGCGGGGCTAGAGGTGGAGAGGTGGAGAGGCGAGGCTAGAGGTGGAGAGGTGGAGAGGCGGGGCCAGAGGTCAAGAGGTCGAGAGGCGGGGCTAGAGGTGGAGAGGTGGGGCTAGAGGTGGAGAGGCGGGGCTAGAGGTGGAGAGGCGGGGCTAGAGGTGGAGAGGTGGAGAGGTGGAGAGGCGGGGCTAGAGGTGGAGAGGCGGGGCTAGAGGTGGAGAGGTGGAGAGGCGGGACCAGAGGTCAAGAGGTCGAGAGGCGGGGCTAGAGGTGGAGAGGTGGGGCTAGAGGTGGAGAGGCGGGGCTAGAGGTGGAGAGGTGGAGAGGCGGGGCTAGAGGTGGAGAGGCGAGGCTAGAGGTGGAGAGGTGGAGAGGTGGAGAGGCGGGGCTAGAGGTGGAGAGGTGGAGAGGCGGGGCTAGAGGTGGAGAGGCGTGGCTAGAGGTGGAGAGGTGGAGAGGCGAGGCTAGAGGTGGAGAGGCGGGGCTAGAGGTGGAGAGGCGGGGCTAGAGGTGGAGAGGTGGGGCTAGAGGTGGAGAGGTGGAGAGGCGGGGCTAGAGGTGGAGAGGCGGGGCTAGAGGTGGAGAGGTGGAGAGGCGGGGCTAGAGGTGGAGAGGCGTGGCTAGAGGTGGAGAGGTGGAGAGGCGAGGCTAGAGGTGGAGAGGCGGGGCTAGAGGTGGAGAGGTGGAGAGGCGGGGCTAGAGGTGGAGAGGCGGGGCTAGAGGTGGAGAGGTGGAGAGGCGAGGCTAGAGGTGGAGAGGCGGGGCTAGAGGTGGAGAGGCGGGGCTAGAGGTGGAGAGGTGGAGAGGCGGGGCTAGAGGTGGAGAGGCGGGGCCATGACATCGTTAAAACCGAGGAGGCATTTTCTAATTCCTCCATGTTTTTAAAAAAATAAACAGACTTTTCAGGGACCAGACGGTAACCATGGTTACGTGGCCTTGGTTGTTGGTTGTCAGCGGCTCGTTGTGACGTCAACCTGCAGCACCGACTAGTGGACCGACAGGGAACTACGTCATTTTCATCATGTTGATATATTAACATGAAACTTCTGCAATAAACGGCCTAAATGTGTGTCACACACACACACACACACACACACACACACACACACACACACACACACACACACACACACACACACACACACACACACACCTCATTAATCAGATTAATTAACCACCGTCCTCCTCCTCCTCTCCAGCGGCTCACCTGCAGACGCTCCGCCGGGAACCAGCGCTGCTCCCCGGGGTGCCGTCAGCCCGGGTGTCGGTGCTCCGGACCGCACTCCCCGCGCCCCCCCCCCCCCCTCCCCCCTCCCCGCTGTGGCTCCTCCGCCGACAGCCGCCGTCTCCAGCCGGGGCTCCGTGCGCCTGCAGCCGGCGGTCCTGCTGGGAGGGTCGGCCCCGGTGCTCCGGTGCTCCGGTGCTCCGGTGCTGCGGCGGTCCGGTGGTCGGCGGCAGGTTACATGAGAGCGGGACGTCCTCCTGCAGGGAGCCGTGGGGAGAGGCGCCCCCTGGCGGCGCTGCGGCGCACTGCACCCCCCCGATCCAGCTTCCCTCCTCAGGGCTTGTTTCACTTTTTAAATCAAGTTTTCCTCTCTTCCCTCACGGTAGATCGTCCACGGTGCTGAAGAGCTCTTTTATCCTGATGTCTTCATTTATAAGTTCCCATTTCCCAGTTGGGAGTGTTCCCAAACAACACGGAACATCTCGGGTTTCATCTTTAAAGCAGAACAGGAACAGGAACATCAGCCCGTCGTCGTTCAGCAGAACAAAACGACACTCTGGAGGCGTTTTGTTCTCATGAAGAGTTCAGATCATTAAAGGTTCAGCAGGACGACTGTTCTAATTGGCTCTACTGAGCATGTGCAGAACTTCTGGTTGCCAACCAGCACCACGACCAGCATTTTCGAAAAGTTGCATTTCCCCAGAGACAGGCTGTTTTAGAAAAGTCGTTTCCCCCCATTTCATCAAAAAGTTGAATTTTCCCATTTCCATGGAGGTGGGGCTTTTTTTTGTCCAAAAAGGTGTAGTTTATGAAAAATTGTGTTTTCCTGTTTCTATTGAGAAAGCGTTGCACCCAAAATTTTTCTTTTCCTTTTCCATGTTTTCAAAAAGTTCCAACTTGGGAACCATTTTCAAAAAGTTGTGTTTGCCTATTTCCAGAGATGGAGGATTTTTAAAAAGTTGTGTTTCCCTGTCTCTATGGAAACAGCATTTCTGAAAAAAAGTAGTTTTTCAATTTCAATGGAGACAGTTTTCAAAAGTTGCACCTTGAGAACCATTTTCAAAAAGTTGTGTTTGCCCATTTCCAGAAATGGAGGATTTTCAAAAACTTGTGTTTCCCTGTCTGTATGGAAACAGAGCATTTCTGAAAAAATTTGTTTTTCCCATTTCAATGGAGAGTTTTCAAAAAGTTGCACCTTGAGAACCATTTTCAAAAAGTTGTGTTTTCCCCCCCATCTCCATTGAAATTGAAAAACTACTTTTTTTTCAGAAATGCTCTGTTTCCATAGAGATAGGGAAACACAACTTTTTAAAAATCCTCCATCTCTGGAAATAGGCAAACAACTTTTCGAAAACAGTTCCCAAGGTGGGATTTTTTTTATTTTTTAAATGCTCCCGTCTCCATAGAAACGGGAGGAAAACTGAAAATTTTGAAAATGCCCCATCTCCATGGAAATGGACAGTTTTCAAAAAGTTGTGTTTTCCCCATTTCCGTGGAGATGGGGCATTTTCAAAAATTTCAGTTTCCCTCCTGTTTCTATGGGGACGGGAGCGTTATAAAAAAAAAAAAATAAAAAAAAATCCCACCTTGGGAACTGTTTTCGAAAAGTTGCGTCATCTGAAGGAAGTGAAAACGCGACGACACTTCGAGGAGTGAACAAACTGAGGGAAACGATTCTGGTAAAAATCTTCATTTATTGTGCAAAAACACTTTAGTTCCAGTGAAGTTCATGTCAAAGTAAAAACAACGGTGGGTGTGTGTGTGTGTGTGTGTGTGTGTGTGTGTGTGTGTGTGTGTGTGTGTGTGTGTGTGTGTGTGTGTGTGTGTGTGAAAAACACCAGGAATGTAAACGAAGAGAGAGAAATAAAAACTGGTTCAAGTAAAGAAAAGTTTGGATCATTTGGCTCAAACATGTAAACGAGTCGGACGGTTAAAAAGAAAAACGTCAAGTGAAGAAACATCTGGAAAGAAAAACGACGGCAGTGACGTTTGTGTGTGGAGCGATTGATGAACCTCCTCTGGACATGGCGGCTGGCAAACGATCGATCAATCAATCAATCAATCAATCAATCAATCAATCAATCTCTGTGACTACAAAAGTAAAAATCTGTGGTTTTACTAAAATATAAATATTCTCCTCAAATCTGTCAAAAAGTTCCCCGAGAAGTCGCAGGTAGAAAAGGACGCTGCGCACACACACACACACACACACACACACACACACACCCCCACCCCCACACACACACACACACGCACACACACACACACGTGGTCACGTGTTGGAGGAGGACCTCAGGACGTGGAACCTCTTCAGGATCCTCCTCAACGAGCCCAGCTGCCGGTCCAGACGCTCCAGACGCTCCTCTAAGGCCACCTGAGGGCAAAGATCAAAGGCCGAAGGACGGAGATCAAAGCTCGCCGTCGTCACAAGGCTGAAGGAACGATTCAATACGAGAGCAGAGGTCGGCTCCTCTTTTCTGTTTTTTTTTAAATGATGAATTCTATTTTAATGTTTAGACTTTGAGGTTTATTGGGGTTAATAAATAACATGAAATAATAAAAACAATCTATAAGTGAGAAATCCAATGTGATAAATCACGTTTGACAGGACGACAAACTAAATGTAAAAACAAGAAAATTCTGGGAGTGAAGAAGTCAAACAATAGAAAACTGATATTTATGGAAATAGTTTAACGAAATTAAAACAAACACAAAGTATTGAAAGGAAAACAGAAATAAATCAATAAAATACAACAATTAAATCAATAGAATGAAAAACGAAGAGGCCTCACCTCCTCCAACCTGGTCTGGAGGGTCACTCTGCCCCCTGCTGGGAGGCGGCTCAGAGCGGCCTCCACCTGCACACACACACACACACACACACACACACACACACACACACACACACACACACACACACACACACACACACACACACACACACACACACACACACACACACACACACAGGTCAATAATAAAATAATGATATTGACATACTTTGGCCTCATTACCAGAGTGTATAGGGGGGGGAGGGGGTTATAGGGAGGCGGGGGGGGGGGTTATAGGGAGGCGGGGGGGGGGGGGGGGGGGGGGGCTGTGTCAGTAGAAACAATAGAGTCCAGGTTACATAAGAGGTCAGAGGGAGATTAGTTTACGTTCTGTTTTCCTCTGAAACCTGAAATCTGCTCAAATGAAATAAACCCAGAACCCTGGAGGAGCGGCGCTCAGAGGTCAGAGGTCAAAGTCAGAGGTCAAGGTCAAGGGTCAGGGTCAGAGGTCAGGGTCCCTCCTCCACCTTTCACTGTTTGTCTTCACAATGTTTGATGGAGAAATGTATTTTATCTTATTGTAATGAAATGAAGGTACCAAAGTGACCCAGAGACAAAGGTCCTGGAGGACCTGGAAGTCCTGGAGGACCTGGAAACTCACCTGCAGCTTCTCCTTGGCCAGATCGTCAAACAGCCGCTCAGCGTCGGCCAGTGACTGCAGCGACACCTCCGCCCCCCCCGGGCCCCCCGGCTCCTCCCGGCCCAGCCGGGGGCGCCGGTCCGGCGCTAGGCTGGCGTCTGGGGGGGGCAGAAGACGGCGGGGGAGTTTTCAAGGTGGAGTAAAGATGGGGTAGTTGTAAAGGTGTAGTTTTTATGGTGTAGTGAAGACGGTGTAGTTTTCAACGTGTGGTGAAGACGGTGTAGTTTTCAAGGTGTAGTTTTCCAGGTGTAGTAAAGACGGTGTAGTTTTCCAGGTGTAGTGAAGACGGTGTAGTTTTCAAGGTGTAGTGAAGATGGTGTAGTTTTCCAGGTGTAGCGAAGACAGCGTAGTTTTCAAGGTGTAGTGAAGACGGTGTAGTTTTCAACGTGTGGTGAAGACGGTGTAGTTTTCAAGGTGTAGTTTTCCAGGTGTAGTAAAGACGGTGTAGTTTTCCAGGTGTAGTGAAGACGGTGTAGTTTTCAAGGTGTAGTTTTCCAGGTGTACTCACCTTGCTCTCCGTCTGTGCTGAACTGCAGTTTCTTTCTGGGGCTGCTGGTGAACGAGTGACGTCTCCGGTCGGCGAGTTCCTCAACCCTGCAGACGACACGAGACTGTAAATAACAACAACAACAACCACCACCACCCCCCTCCCCCAAGAGCCCCCCCCCCTCCCCCCCCTCACCCGGTGAGCAGGTGCTCCTCGCGGGGCAGGGGGTGACCGAAGGCGGTGGAGAAGTTCTCGGTGGGGCAGCGTTTGGGGCTGGACCTGGCCGACACCGGAACCAACAACGTTTCCCTCTTGGCTGGAGACACAAAGACAGTCGGAGTCAGTCGCTGGTCTGGAGTCAGTCGATGGTCTGGAGTCAGTCGCTGGTCTGGAGTCAGTCGCTGGTCTGGAGTCTGGAGTCAGTCGCTGGTCTGGAGTCAGTCGCTGGTCTGGAGTCAGTCGCTGGTTTGGAGTCAGTCGCTGGTCTGGAGTCTGGAGTCAGTCGCTGGTCTGGAGTCTGGAGTCAGTCGCTGGTCTGGAGTCAGTCGCTGGTCTGGAGTCAGTCGCTGGTTTGGAGTCAGTCGCTGGTCTGGAGTCTGGAGTCAGTCGCTGGTCTGGAGTCAGTTGCTGGTCTGGAGTCTGGAGTCAGTCGCTGGTTTGGAGTCAGTTGCTGGTCTGGAGTCTGGAGTCAGTCGCTGGTCTGGAGTCAGTTGCTGGTCTGGAGTCTGGAGTCAGTCGCTGGTCTGGAGTCAGTTGCTGGTCTGGAGTCTGGAGTCAGTCGCTGGTTTGGAGTCAGTTGCTGGTCTGGAGTCAGTCGCTGGTTTGGAATCAGTCGCTGGTCTGGAGTCAGTCGCTGGTCTGGAGTCTGGAGTCAGTCGCTGGTTTGGAGTCAGTCGCTGGTCTGGAGTCTGGAGTCAGTTGCTGGTCTGGAGTCAGTCGCTGGTTTGGAGTCAGTTGCTGGTCTGGAGTCAGTCGCTGGTCTGGAGTCAGTCGCTGGTTTGGAGTCAGACGCTGGTCTGGAGTCAGTCGCTGGTTTGGAGTCAGTTGCTGGTCTGGAGTCAGTCGCTGGTCTGGAGTCAGTCGCTGGTTTGGAGTCAGTTGCTGGTCTGGAGTCAGTCGCTGGTCTGGAGTCAGTCGCTGGTTTGGAGTCAGACGCTGGTCTGGAGTCAGTCGCTGGTCTGGAGTCAGTCGCTGGTCTGGAGTCAGTCGCTGGTTTGGAGTCAGACGCTGGTCTGGAGTCAGACGCTGGTCTGGAGTCAGTCGCTGGTCTGGAGTCAGTCGCTGGTTTGGAGTCAGACGCTGGTCTGGAGTCAGACGCTGGTCTGGAGTCAGACGCTGGTCTGGAGTCAGACGCTGGTCTGGAGTCAGACGCTGGTCTGGAGTCAGACGCTGGTCTGGAGTCAGTCGCTGGTCTGGAGTCAGACGCTGGTCTGGAGTCAGACGCTGGTCTGGAGTCAGGCGCTGGTCTGGAGTCAGACAAACATTCCTTCACAAGAAAACTGATTCTCTAAAGACAAAAACAAGCTGATCATGTTTTATTGTAATAACATGTATTGAAGTATCAGAAATTATTACTGTGTGTGTGTGTGTGTTATTTACTGGGTGTGTGTGTGTGTGTGTGTGTGTGTGTTATTTACTGGGTGTGTGTGTGTTATTTACTGTGTGTGTGTGTGTGTGTTATTTACTGTGTGTGTGTGTGTGTGTTATTTACTGGGTGTGTGTGTGTGTTATTTACTGGGTGTGTGTGTGTGTGTGTGTGTGTGTTATTTACTGGGTGTGTGTGTGTGTGTGTGTGTGTGTGTTATTTACTGGGTGTGTGTGTGTTATTTACTGTGTGTGTGTGTGTGTGTTATTTACTGTGTGTGTGTGTGTGTGTTATTTACTGGGTGTGTGTGTGTGTTATTTACTGGGTGTGTGTGTGTGTGTGTGTGTGTGTTATTTACTGGGTGTGTGTGTGTGTGTGTGTGTGTGTGTTATTTACTGGGTGTGTGTGTGTGTGTGTGTGTGTGTTATTTACTGGGTGTGTGTGTGTGTGTGTGTGTTATTTACTGGGTGTGTGTGTGTTATTTACTGTGTGTGTGTGTGTGTGTTATTTACTGTGTGTGTGTGTGTGTGTTATTTACTGGGTGTGTGTGTGTGTTATTTACTGGGTGTGTGTGTGTGTGTGTGTGTGTGTTATTTACTGGGTGTGTGTGTGTGTGTGTTATTTACTGGGTGTGTGTGTGTGTGTGTTATTTACTGGGTGTGTGTGTGTGTGTGTTATTTACTGGGTGTGTGTGTGTGTGTGTTATTTACTGGGTGTGTGTGTGTGTGTGTTATTTACTGGGTGTGTGTGTGTGTGTGTGTGTTATTTACTGGGTGTGCGTGTGTGTGTGTTATTTACTGGGTGTGTGTGTGTGTGTGTGTGTTATTTACTGGGTGTGTGTGTGTGTGTGTTATTTACTGGGTGTGTGTGTGTGTGTGTTATTTACTGGGTGTGTGTGTGTGTGTGTGTTATTTACTGGGTGTGTGTGTTATTTACTGTGTGTGTGTGTGTGTGTGTGTGTGTGTGTGTTATTTACTGGGTGTGTGTGTGTGTTATTTACTGGGTGTGTGTGGGGGGCCGTTCCTCTGTCCAGGGGGGGGCAGTGATGATGATCTATGTCCTTCTGGACTCAAACTCCTCTGAGCTCTGAGCAGAGCTGCAGCTCCACTGTGACTCCTCACTGCTCCTCCTGCTCCTCCTCCCAGGCTCACCACCACCTCCCGCTCCACCTGGACGAGTCCCACCCGTTCCTGGATGGACTCCTTGTGTCGGCGCTCCACGAAGCCCACGGTGGTTCTGGGACTGCCGAACCCTGAGGAACCAGCAGGGAGACGCTGAAACCCCATGATGTCACGGCCCCGCCTCTCCACCTCTAGCCCCGCCCCTCTCCACCTCTAGCCCCGCCCCTCTCCACCTCTAGCCACGCCCCTCTCCACCTCTAGCCACGCCCCTCTCCACCTCTAGCCACGCCCCTCTCCATGACATCATGAACAACACCAACATGAGTACAGAAGAATCAGTTTCTAATCTGGTTTTGCCTGTTTAGATGACCTTGTGTTCCACAGTGTGACCTGACCGCCCCCCCCCCAGTGTTTCCACAGTGTGACCTGACCCCCCCCCCCCCAGTGTTTCCAGTGTGACCTGACCCCCCCCTGTGTTCCACAGTGTGACCTGACCCCCCCCCAGTGTTCCACAGTGTGACCTGACCCCCCCCCCCCCCTACAGGTCTACAGGTAGGGCAGAGTGTGGTTCTCACAAGGCGCCCGGCTCTGCGTGGCCCGGGTTTCCTCCAGCTCGATCAGCGCCCTCATCACCGGGGTGAGGACGGGGGCCCCCCCCTCCCGGCGACCGCCGTCCCGCTGGCTGCTGGGGGGGCGGAGCTGCTCGTTCTCTGGAGACGACGCACTCCTGCAGCAGGAGGAACAGACGACACCAGGATCAGGCGTCTTTCCTCTCTACAACCAGTTGACAGTGAATCAATGGCACATGGCGCCACATGGAGCCCTGCTGGACCTGTATCTGGTTCTATGCTCTGTTTTCTCTGGTCTATCAATGATCTCTATGTTTCCAGGCTGGTTTCTATGTTTTCCAGGCTGGTTTCTGTGTTTCCAGGCTGGTTTCAGTGTTTCCAGACTGGTTTCTATGTTTTCCAGGCTGGTTTCTATGTTTTCCAGGCTGATTTCTATGTTTTCAAGGCTGATTTCAGTGTTTCCATGCTGGTTTCTATGTTTTCTAGGCTGGTTTCTATGTTTTCCAGGCTGGTTTCTATGTTTTCCAGGCTGGTTTCTATGTCTTCCAGGCTGGTTTCTATGTTTTCCAGGCTGGTTTCTATGTCTTCCAGGCTGGTTTCAGTGTTTCCATGCTGGTTTCTATGTTTTCTAGGCTGGTTTCTATGTTTCCAGGCTGGTTTCTATGTTATCCAGGCTGATTTCTATGTTTTCAAGGCTGATTTCAGTGTTTCCAGGCTGGTTTCTATGTTTTCCAGGCTGGTTTCTATGTCTTCCAGGCTGGTTTCTATGTCTTCCAGGCTGGTTTCTATGTTTTCCAGGCTGGTTTCTATGTCTTCCAGGCTGGTTTCTATGTCTTCCAGGCTGGTTTCTATGTTTTCTAGGCTGATTTCAGTGTTTCCAGGCTGGTTTCTATGTTTTCCAGGCTGGTTTCTATGTCTTCCAGGCTGGTTTCTATGTCTTCCAGGCTGGTTTCTATGTTTTCCAGGCTGGTTTCTATGTCTTCCAGGCTGGTTTCTATGTCTTCCAGGCTGGTTTCAGTGTTTCCATGCTGGTTTCTATGTTTTCTAGGCTGGTTTCTATGTTTTCCAGGCTGGTTTCTATGTCTTCCAGGCTGGTTTCTATGTATCCAGGCTGGTTTCTATGTTTTCCAGGCTGGTTTCTATGTTTTCCAGGCTGGTTTCTATGTTTCCAGGCTGGTTTCTATGTTTTCTAGGCTGGTTTCTATGTTTCCAGGCTGGTTTCTATGTTTTCTAGGCTGGTTTCTATGTATCCAGGCTGGTTTCTATGTTTCCAGGCTGGTTTCTATGTATCCAGGCTGGTTTCTATGTTTCCAGGCTGGTTTCTATGTTTTCAGGCTGGTTTCTATGTTTTCAAGGCTGGTTTCTATGTTTTCCAGGCTGGTTTCTATGTTTCCAGGCTGGTTTCTATGTTATCCAGGCTGGTTTCTATGTTTTCCAGGCTGGTTTCAGTGTTTTCCAGGCTGGTTCCAGTGTTTCCAGGCTGTTCCAGTGTTTCCAGGCCCTCACCTCCAGCTGCCTCCAGTTGACGCCTCCCCGGAGCTGCTGGTTCCTGACGACTGGTCGACGGAGGGACACGACTTCCTGTTGAGCGGCGTGACCCCCGGGGGGGACGGGGGCCTGGAGGACTTCCTGTTGAGCGGCGTGACGCCCGGGGGGGACGGGGGCCTGGAGGACTTCCTGTTGAGCGGCGTGACGCCCGGGGGGGACGGGGGCCTGGAGGACTTCCTGTTGAGCGGCGTGACGCCCGGGGGGGACGGGGGCCTGGAGGACTTCCTGTGGGTGACGTCCGGCTCCGTCTGGCCTCTAGAGGGCGACAGCAGCAGGTCGGGGTGGTGGAGCAGGCTGTGGACACGGCGAGACAGAGGAACTACGTCAGGTGAGACTGGGGGTGTGTGTCCCCCCCCCTCCACCCCCCCCCCCCCCCTCAGAGTGTCTTCCTCACCCGGCTCCAGACGGCTGGGAGCTGCTGTGGGAGAAGAAACGAGCTCTGGACTGATTCTCATGATCCATCTGCTTCACCTGAGACTCTAGTTTACACACCAGTCTGCACACACACACACACACACACACACACACACACACACACACACACACACACACACACACACACACACACACACACACACACACACACACACACACACACACACACACACACACACACACACACACACACACAGCGTGAGTATTTATGTTTCTTTTCGATGATGTAATTTTGACTATTTGTTGTTCCAACATGAAAGAGCAGAGAAGTGACTAATAAGGGGTCATGATGTCACAAGTTGAACCTTCAATTAACCCTTTAATGACTAATTTGCTCTCTGACCAGTGGAACACTAGAACCTGCTGAATCACCTCTTCAGCTCAGAGACGTGGTCGTTGGCGTCCAGCAGCTTGTTCTCCGTCACCAGTAGCTTGTTCTCCGTCACCGCCAGCTTGTTCTCCGTCACCACCAGCTGGTTCTCCGTCACCAGTAGCTTGTTCTCCGTCACCGCCAGCTTGTTCTCCGTCACCACCAGCTTGTTCTGCAAGCAGAGGAGGAGGATTAAACCCAGACGTCCTCCTGAGCGTAGGGACAGAAGGACGTCTCACCTTCGTCCCGTCCTGCTCCGTCCTCAGGGAGTCGCACTGTCCCCGCAGCTGAGGACACAAAACATCACACTCTTCATTTCATGGAGCCTGAAGGCGTCGTTCCACCTGGTGTCCCTGAACGCACCACTCCACCAGGTGTCCCTGAACATTCCCTTCCACCTGGTGTCCCTGAACGCACCACTCCACCAGGTGTCCCTGAACGCATCATTCATACTCCACCAGGTGTCCCTGAACATTCCCTTCCACCTGGTGTCCCTGAACGCACCACTCCACCAGGTGTCCCTGAACGCACTGCTCCACCAGGTGTCCCTGAATGCATCATTCACACTCCACCAGGTGTCCCTGAACATTCCCTTCCACCTGGTGTCCCTGAACGCACCACTCCACCAGGTGTCCCTGAACGCATCATTCATACTCCACCAGGTGTCCCTGAACATTCCCTTCCACCTGGTGTCCCTGAACGCACCACTCCACCAGGTGTCCCTGAACGCACCGCTCCACCGGGTGTCCCTGAACGCATCATTCACACTCCACCGGGTGTCCCTGAACGCACCGCTCCACCAGGTGTCCCTGAACGCATCATTCACACTCCACCAGGTGTTCCTGAATGCACCACTCCACCGGGTGTCCCTGAACGCACCGCTCCACCAGGTGTCCCTGAACGCATCATTCACACTCCGCCGGGTGTCCCTGAATGCACCACTCCACCGGGTGTCCCTGATCGCACCGCTCCACCGGGTGTCCCTGAACGCATCATTCACACTCCACCAGGTGTCCTTGAACGCATCATTCACACTCCACCAGGTGTCCCTGAACGCATCATTCACACTCCACCGGGTGTCCCTGAATGCACCGCTCCACCGGGTGTCCCTGAACGCACCACTTCACCAGGTGTCCCTGAACGCATCATTCACACTCCACCAGGTGTCCCTGAACGCATCATTCACACTCCACCAGGTGTCCCTGAACGCATCATTCACACTCCACCGGGTGTCCCTGAACGCATCACTTCAGTGTTTTACAGTTCGTCACTAAACAAGACGCGGTCGTTAAATATTTCAGTAAATAAATGACATGTTGATATAGAAATAAACATTTCAGTGGGATCAGGGTGGATGAGGGTGGAGCAGGGTGGATGAGGGTGGTTCAGGGTGGATGAGGGTGGATCAGGGTGGATGAGGGTGTTCAGGGTGGATGAGGGTGGGTCAGGGTGGATGAGGGTGATCAGGGTGGATGAGGGTGATCAGGGTGGATGAGGGTGGATCAGGGTGGATGAGGGTGATCAGGGTGGATGAGGGTGGATCAGGGTGGATGAGGGTGGTTCAGGGTGGATGAGGGTGGATGAGGGTGCAGCAGGGTGGATGAGGGTGCAGCAGGGTGGATGAGGGTGCAGCAGGGTGGATGAGGGTGGATCAGGGTGGATGAGGGTGATCAGGGTGGATCAGGGTGGATGAGGGTGGTTCAGGGTGGATGAGGGTGGATGAGGGTGCAGCAGGGTGGAGACTCACGTCCTGCAGCATCTGGAGCTCCCTCTCCCTCCTGGCCTCTCTCTCGCCCGCCTCCTCCTCCAGATGTTGGACTCGGGTCCTGAGTCGGTCCAGCAGGTCGTCCTTCTCTCTGCCCGACCGCCGGCTGTCCTCCAGACGCTGCTGCAGCGCCGCCATCGCCGCCGCGTAGCGCTCCGCCCACTGCGCCTGGGAGGTTAGCTTAGCTCAGGGTCATCTACACCTGGACTAACTTTACTAGCAACTGGGAGTCGATCGTGTTCATGTTTAGTTAGTTTGGTTTAGTTCAGTTCAGTTTGTTTAGTTCAGTTTGTTTAGTTCAGTTCAGTTTGTTTAGTTTAGTTCAGTTTGTTTAGTTCAGTTCAGTTTGTTTAGTTTAGTTCAGTTTGTTTAGTTCAGTTCAGTTTGTTTAGTTTAGTTCAGTTTGTTCAGTTCAGTTCAGTTTGTTCAGTTCAGTTCAGTTTGTTCAGTTCAGTTCAGTTTGTTGAGTTTAGTTCAGTTTGTTTAGTTTAGTTCAGTTTGTTTAGTTTAGTTCAGTTTGTTCAGTTCAGTTCAGTTTGTTTAGTTTAGTTCAGTTTGTTCAGTTCAGTTCAGTTTGTTTAGTTCAGTTCAGTTTGTTTAGTTTAGTTCAGTTTGTTTAGTTCAGTTCAGTTTGTTTAGTTTAGTTCAGTTTGTTCAGTTCAGTTCAGTTTGTTCAGTTCAGTTCAGTTTGTTGAGTTTAGTTCAGTTTGTTTAGTTTAGTTCAGTTTGTTTAGTTTAGTTCAGTTTGTTCAGTTCAGTTCAGTTTGTTTAGTTTAGTTCAGTTTGTTCAGTTCAGTTCAGTTTGTTTAGTTTAGTTCAGTTTGTTCAGTTCAGTTCAGTTTGTTTAGTTCAGTTCAGTTTGTTCAGTTTAGTTCAGTTTGTTTAGTTCAGTTCAGTTTGTTTAGTTTAGTTCAGTTTGTTTAGTTTAGTTCAGTTTGTTCAGTTCAGTTCAGTTTGTTTAGTTTAGTTCAGTTTGTTCAGTTCAGTTCAGTTTGTTTAGTTTAGTTCAGTTTGTTCAGTTTAGTTCAGTTTGTTCAGTTCAGTTCAGTTTGTTTAGTTTAGTTCAGTTTGTTTAGTTCAGTTCAGTTTGTTTAGTTTAGTTCAGTTTGTTTAGTTCAGTTCAGTTTGTTTAGTTTAGTTCAGTTCAGTTTGTTTAGTTTAGTTCAGTTTGTTTAGTTTAGTTCAGTTTGTTCAGTTCAGTTCAGTTTGTTTAGTTTAGTTCAGTTTGTTCAGTTCAGTTCAGTTTGTTTAGTTTAGTTCAGTTTGTTCAGTTCAGTTTGTTTAGTTTAGTTCAGTTTGTTTAGTTCAGTTCAGTTTGTTTAGTTTAGTTCAGTTTGTTCAGTTCAGTTCAGTTTGTTTAGTTTAGTTCAGTTTGTTTAGTTCAGTTCAGTTTGTTTAGTTTAGTTCAGTTTGTTCAGTTCAGTTCAGTTTGTTTAGTTTAGTTCAGTTTAGTTCAGTTTGTTCAGTTCAGTTTGTTTAGTTCAGTTCAGTTTGTTTAGTTTAGTTCAGTTTGTTTAGTTTAGTTCAGTTTGTTCAGTTAGTTCAGTTCAGTTAGTTCAGTTCAGTTAGTTCAGTTCAGTTAGTTCAGTTAGTTCAGTTCAGTTAGTTCAGTTCAGTTCAGTTAGTTCAGTTCAGTTAGTTCAGTTCAGTTCAGTTCAGTTAGTTCAGTTCAGTTCAGTTCAGTTAGTTCAGTTCAGTTAGTTCAGTTCAGTTAGTTCAGTTAGTTCAGTTCAGTTAGTTCAGTTCAGTTAGTTCAGTTAGTTCAGTTCAGTTAGTTCAGTTCAGTTCAGTTAGTTCAGTTCAGTTAGTTCAGTTCAGTTCAGTTCAGTTAGTTCAGTTCAGTTAGTTCAGTTCAGTTAGTTCAGTTCAGTTCAGTTCAGTTAGTTCAGTTCAGTTAGTTCAGTTCAGTTAGTTCAGTTAGTTCAGTTCAGTTAGTTCAGTTCAGTTAGTTCAGTTCAGTTCAGTTAGTTCAGTTCAGTTAGTTCAGTTCAGTTCAGTTCAGTTAGTTCAGTTCAGTTAGTTCAGTTCAGTTAGTTCAGTTCAGTTAGTTCAGTTCAGTTAGTTCAGTTCAGTTAGTTCAGTTAGTTCAGTTCAGTTAGTTCAGTTCAGTTCAGTTAGTTCAGTTCAGTTAGTTCAGTTCAGTTCAGTTAGTTCAGTTCAGTTCAGTTCAGTTCAGTTAGTTCAGTTAGTTCAGTTCAGTTCAGTTAGTTCAGTTTAGTTTGTTCAGCTAGTTCAGTTAGTTCAGTTCAGTTTGTTCAGTTCAGTTCAGTTAGTTCAGTTAGTTCAGTTAGTTCAGTTCAGTTAGCAACAGGACAGGTTCAGTACCAGTTTCTGCTCCAGAACCTGGTTCTGGGCCTCCAGGTCTTGAACTCGACTCGTAGCTGCAGTCAGAGCTTCTTCCAGATGTTTGCATCTGCAGACCAAGAGACACAATCAACACCAACCGACGTTCAACCAGACTGGTTATTAAAATCCATAATCCTCATTTATCAAATCCTACATGACAAGACAACGTTGGAGTCTGAGGCCTTTTTAGGTAATAACGTACTAACCTGATGAGAATGAGAATGGCGGTAGAACAGATACTAGCCTAATGAGAATGAGAATGGCGGTAGGACAGATACTAACCTAATGAGAATGAGAATGGTGGTAGGACAGACCCTAACCTAATGAGAATGAGAATGGCGGTAGAACAGACACTAACCTAATGAGAATGAGAATGGCGGTAGAACAGATACTAACCTAATGAGAATGAGAATGGCGGTAGAACAGACACTAACCTAATGAGAATGAGAATGGCGGTAGAACAGACACTAACCTAATGAGAATGAGAATGGCGGTAGAACAGATACTAACCTAATGAGAATGAGAATGGCGGTAGAACAGATACTAACCTAATGAGAATGAGAATGGCGGTAGAACAGATACTAGCCTAATGAGAATGAGAATGGCGGTAGAACAGATACTAACCTAATGAGAATGAGAATGGCGGTAGAACAGATACTAACCTAATGAGAATGGCGGTAGAACAGATACTAACCTAATGAGAATGAGAATGGCGGTAGAACAGACACTAACCTAATGAGAATGAGAATGGCGGTAGAACAGACCCTAACCTAATGAGAATGAGAATGGCGGTAGAACAGACCCTAACCTAATGAGAATGAGAATGGCGGTAGAACAGACCCTAACCTAATGAGAATGAGAATGGCGGTAGAACAGACAATAACCTAATGAGAATGAGAATGGCGGTAGAACAGATACTAACCTAATGAGAATGGCGGTAGAACAGATACTAACCTAATGAGAATGGCGGTAGAACAGATACTAACCTAATGAGAATGGCGGTAGAACAGATACTAACCTAATGAGAATGAGAATGGCGGTAGAACAGACACTAACCTAATGAGAATGAGAATGGCGGTAGAACAGATACTAACCTAATGAGAATGAGAATGGCGGTAGAAAAGACCCTAACCTAATGAGAATGAGAATGGCGGTAGGACAGATACTAACCTAATGAGAATGAGAATGGCGGTAGAACAGATACTAACCTAATGAGAATGAGAATGGCGGTAGAACAGACCCTAACCTAATGAGAATGAGAATGGCGGTAGAACAGACAATAACCTAATGAGAATGAGAATGGCGGTAGAACAGATACTAACCTAATGAGAATGGCGGTGGAACAGATACTAACCTAATGAGAATGAGAATGGCGGTAGAACAGACACTAACCTAATGAGAGTGGCGGTAGAACAGATACTAACCTAATGAGAATGAGAATGGCGGTAGAACAGATACTAACCTAATGAGAATGAGAATGGCGGTAGAACAGATACTAACCTAATGAGAATGAGAATGGCGGTAGAACAGACACTAACCTAATGAGAATGAGAATGGCGGTAGAACAGACTCTAACCTAATGAGAATGAGAATGGCGGTAGGACAGACCCTAACCTAATGAGAATGAGAATGGCGGTAGAACAGATACTAACCTAATGAGAATGAGAATGGCGGTAGAACAGATACTAACCTAATGAGAATGAGAATGGCGGTAGAACAGACACTAACCTAATGAGAATGAGAATGGCGGTAGAACAGACACTAACCTAATGAGAATGAGAATGGCGGTAGAATAGACACTAACCTAATGAGAATGAGAATGGCGGTAGAACAGACCCTAACCTAATGATAATGAGAATGGCGGTAGAACAGACAATAACCTAATGAGAATGAGAATGGCGGTAGAACAGATACTAACCTAATGAGAATGGCGGTAGAACAGATACTAACCTAATGAGAATGGCGGTAGAACAGATACTAACCTAATGAGAATGGCGGTAGAACAGATACTAGCCTAATGAGAGTGGCGGTAGAACAGATACTAGCCTAATGAGAATGGCGGTAGAACAGATACTAACCTAATGAGAATGGCGGTAGAACAGATACTAACCTAATGAGAATGGCGGTAGAACAGATACTAACCTAATGAGAATGGCGGTAGAACAGACACTAACCTAATGAGAATGGCGGTAGAACAGATACTAACCTAATGAGAATGGCAGTAGAACAGACACTAACCTAATGAGAATGGCTGTAGAACAGACACTAACCTAATGAGAATGGCGGTAGAACAGATACTAACCTAATGAGAATGAGAATGGCGGTAGAACAGATACTAACCTAATGAGAATGAGAATGGCGGTAGAACAGATACTAACCTAATGAGAATGGCGGTAGAACAGATACTAGCCTAATGAGAATGAGAATGGCGGTAGAACAGATACTAGCCTAATGAGAATGAGAATGGCGGTAGAACAGATACTAACCTAATGAGAATGAGAATGGCGGTAGAACAGATACTAACCTAATGAGAATGAGAATGGCGGTAGAACAGATCCTCACCTCAGCGTCAGGACCTGGTTTCTCTCCTCCAGATCCTGCGGAAGCTTCAGTTTGTCTCTCAACATCTGGATCTCAGTCTCGTAGTAAAACTTCAGGTCGGCCAGGTGACGAGAATGTTTCTCTCTCAGGTCCTGTCTCAGTCTGCAGGGGGCACATCAGGCCACATCTGGTCACTTCAGACCACATCAGGCCACATCTGGTCACATCAGACCACATCAGGCCACATCTGGTCACATCAGACCACATCAGGCCACATCAGGCCACATCTGGTCACATCAGGCCACATCAGGCCACATCTGGTCACATCAGGCCACATCAGGCCACATCAGACCACATCTGGTCACATCAGGCCACATCAGGCCACATCAGGCCACATCAGGCCACATCAGGCCACATCAGGCCACATCTGGTCACATCAGGCCACATCAGGCCACATCTGGTCACATCAGACCACATCAGCTCACATCTGGTCACATCAGACCACATCAGCTCACATCTGGTCACATCAGGCCACATCAGCTCACATCTGGTCACATCAGGTCACATCAGACCACATCAGGTCACATCAGGCCACATCAGGTCACATCTGGTCACATCTGGTCACATCAGACCACATCTGGTCACATCAGACCACATCAGGCCACATCTGGTCACATCAGGCCACATCAGGTCACATCTGGTCACATCAGACCACATCTGGTGACATCAGACCACATCTGGTCACATCAGACCACATCTGGTCACATCAGACCACATCAGACCACATCTGGTCACATCAGGTAACATCAGGTCACATCAGGCCACATCTGGTCACATCAGGTCACATCAGGCCACATCTGGTCACATCAGACCACATCAGGCCACATCTGGTCACATCAGACCACATCAGGCCACATCTGGTCACATCAGGCCACATCAGGCCACATCTGGTCACATCAGGCCACATCAGGCCACATCAGACCACATCTGGTCACATCAGGCCACATCAGGCCACATCTGGTCACATCAGGCCACATCAGGCCACATCTGGTCACATCAGGTCACATCAGACCACATCAGGTCACATCAGGCCACATCAGGTCACATCTGGTCACATCTGGTCACATCAGACCACATCTGGTCACATCAGACCACATCAGGCCACATCTGGTCACATCAGGTCACATCTGGTCACATCAGACCACATCTGGTCACATCAGACCACATCTGGTCACATCAGACCACATCTGGTCACATCAGACCACATCAGGTAACATCAGGTCACATCTGGTCACATCAGACCACATCTGGTCACATCAGACCACATCTGGTCACATCAGACCACATCTGGTCACATCAGACCACATCTGGTCACATCTGGTCACATCAGACCACATCAGGCCACATCAGACCACATCAGGCCACATCAGACCACATCTGGTCACATCAGACCACATCAGACCACATCTGGTCACATCAGACCACATCTGGTCACATCAGACCACATCAGGTCACATCAGGCCACATCAGGCCACATCAGACCACATCTGGTCACATCAGACCACATCAGGCCACATCAGACCACATCTGGTCACATCAGACCACATCTGGTCACATCAGACCACATCAGACCACATCTGGTCACATCAGACCACATCTGGTCACATCAGACCACATCTGGTCACATCTGGTCACATCAGACCACATCAGGTAACATCAGGTCACATCAGGCCACATCAGGTCACATCAGGTCACATCAGACCACATCAGGCCACATCAGGTCACATCAGGTCACATCAGGCCACATCTGGTCACATCAGACCACATCTGGTCACATCTGGTCACATCAGACCACATCAGGTCACATCAGGTCACATCTGGTCACATCAGACCACATCTGGTCACATCAGACCACATCTGGTCACATCAGACCACATCAGGTCACATCAGGTCACATCTGGTCACATCAGACCACATCTGGTCACATCAGACCACATCTGGTCACATCTGGTCACATCAGACCACATCAGGTAACATCAGGTCACATCAGGTCACATCAGGTCACATCAGACCACATCAGGTCACATCAGGTCACATCAGACCACATCAGGTAACATCAGGTCACATCAGACCACATCAGGCCACATCAGGTCACATCAGGTCACATCAGGCCACATCTGGTCACATCTGGTCACATCAGACCACATCTGGTCACATCAGACCACATCAGGTCACATCAGACCACATCTGGTCACATCAGACCACATCTGGTCACATCAGACCACATCAGGTCACATCAGGTCACATCAGGTCACATCTGGTCACATCAGGTCACATCAGGTCACATCAGGCAAAATCAGGTCACATCAGGTCACATCAGACCACATCTGGTCACATCTGGTCACATCAGGTCACAT
>NW_027661911.1:0-15000 GCF_963422515.1 Blennius ocellaris | reverse complement strand
GGATGGACAGGAAGAGGATGAAGAGGAGATGAAGAGGAGGATGGATGGACAGGAGGATGGTGGATGAAGAGGAGGAGGATGGATGAAGAGGAGGATGGTGGATGAAGAGGAGGAGGATGGATGAAGAGGAGATGAAGAGGAGGATGGATGGACAGGAGGAGGATGAAGAGGAAGAGGATGGATGAAGAGGAGGATGAACAGGAGGAGGATGGATGAAGAGGAGGAGGATGGATGGACAGGAAGAGGATGAAGAGGAGATGAAGAGGAGGATGGATGGACAGGAGGATGGTGGATGAAGAGGAGGAGGATGGATGAAGAGGAGGATGGTGGATGAAGAGGAGGAGGATGGATGAAGAGGAGGAGGATGGATGGACAGGAGGAGGATGAAGAGGAAGAGGATGGATGAAGAGGAGGATGAAGAGGAGGAGGATGGATGAAGAGGAGGAGGATGGATGGACAGGAAGAGGATGGATGAAGAGGAGATGAAGAGGAGGAGGATGGATGAAGAGGAGGAGGATGGATGAAGAGGAGGATGGATGAAGAGGAAGAGGATGGATGAAGAGGAGGAGGATGGATGGACAGGAGGAGGGTGGATGAAGAGGAGATGAAGAGGAGGATGGATGGACAGGAGGATGGTGGATGAAGAGGAGGAGGATGGATGAAGAGGAGGATGGTGGATGAAGAGGAGGAGGATGGATGAAGAGGAGGAGGGTGGATGAAGAGGAGGAGGATGGATGGACAGGAGGAGGATGGATGAAGAGGAGGATGGACAGGAGGAGGATGAAGAGGAAGAGGATGGATGAAGAGGAGATGGACAGGAGGAGGATGAAGAGGAGATGGAGGATGAAGAGGAGGAGGATGAAGAGGAGGATGGATGAAGAGGAGGATGGATGAAGAGGAGATGGACAGGAGGAGGATGAAGAGGAGGATGGACAGGAGGAGGATGAAGAGGAAGAGGATGGATGAAGAGGAGATGGAGGATGAAGAGGAGGAGGATGAAGAGGAGATGGAGGATGAAGAGGAGGAGGATGAAGAGGAGGATGGACAGGAGGAGGATGAAGAGGAGGAGGAGGAGGAGGAGGATGAAGAGGAGGAGGATGAAGAGGAGATGGACAGGAGGAGGATGGATGAAGAGGAGGAGGAGGAGGAGGAGGAGGAGGAGGATGAAGAGGAGATGGACAGGAGGAGGATGGATGAAGAGGAGGAGGAGGAGGAGGATGAAGAGGAGATGGACAGGAGGAGGATGGATGAAGAGGAGGAGGAGGAGGAGGATGAAGAGGAGATGGACAGGAGGAGGATGAAGAGGAGGAGGATGGATGAAGAGGAGATGGACAGGAGGAGGATGGATGAAGAGGAGGAGGAGGAGGAGGATGAAGAGGAGATGGACAGGAGGAGGATGAAGAGGAGGAGGATGAAGAGGAGATGGACAGGAGGAGGATGAAGAGGAGGAGGATGAAGAGGAGATGGACAGGAGGAGGATGAAGAGGAGGATGGACAGGAGGAGGATGAAGAGGAGGAGGATGAAGAGGAGATGGACAGGAGGAGGGATGAAGAGGAGATGAAGAGGAGGATGGATGAAGAGGAGATGGACAGGAGGAAGATGAAGAGGATGTCCAGATGTGTCCAGAGGTGCCGGCCTGCACCTGATCTTGCTGCAGGCTGGTGTCAGGTGGTCCACAGCGCCCCCGGTGGTCTGGAGGGACGTCCCCTCCGAGGACACCAGCGACGCCTCGCTGTCCTTCCCCGCCTCGCCGTCGCCATGGCCGGGGCTCAGAGCGCCCGAGGTGGACACGTCCTCAGAGACACTGACATCTGTGGACATCTTTATGGGCCCATGTGGGGGGGGGCAGTCTGGGAGCTGTGGGGGGGGGGGGGGGAGAGGAAGTGTCTCTGACCTCTGACCTCTGAGCAGTTTGACAAAATAAAAGCTCCTCCGTTCAAACAATCACAAGGTTTCAACATCCGTCCTCACTGAAGACGGTTCTAAACGTAAACAGTGAAGAAGAGTCTCCAAACTACCATGGCGGAACTTTTTAACCCTTTAGGTCTCAGTTTTACTACAAACCCACTGAATCTACTGAGTCTCTGCTCAGAGTCCTTTCAAAATAAACCTCGGAAAACACTGTTATAACACATTTACACCTGTTTAGGTGACGTGTGTGTGTGTGTGTGTGTGTGTGTGTGTGTGTGTGTGTGTGTGTGTGTGTGTGTCGAGCAAATTATAGGGGACGGACACACACACACACACACACACACACACACACACACACACACACACACACACACACACACACACTCCATCACCGATGTCAGTACCGATGCTGAGGCGGGTAGAACCCCCGGTAGAGCCCCGGTAGAGCCCCGGTAGAGCCCCGGTAGAACCCCCGGTAGAACCCCGGTAGAACCCCGTTAGAACCCCGGTAGAACCCCGGGTAGAACCCCCGGTAGAGCCCCGGTAGAACCCCGGTAGAGCCCCTGTAGAACCCCGGTAGAACCCCCGGTAGAGCCCCGGTAGAACCCCCGGTAGAGCCCCGGTAGAGCCCCGGTAGAGCCCCGGTAGAACCCCGGGTAGAACCCCCGGTAGAGCCCCGGGCAGAACCCCCGTAGAGCCCCGGTAGAGCCCCGGTAGAACCCCGGTAGAACCCCGGTAGAACCCCCGTAGAGCCCCGGTAGAACCCCCGTAGAGCCCCGGTAGAGCCCCCGTAGAGCCCCGGTAGAGACCCCCGTAGAGCCCCGGTAGAGCCCCGGGCAGAACCCCCGGTAGAACCCCCGGTAGAGCCCCGGGCAGAACCCCCGGTAGAACCCCGGTAGAACCTCCGTGCGGCGGAAACACAGCAGTAACCGCGGTTAGCCAGCTAGCCGAGTTTGGCTAAGTTGCTTCATTCCGCGTTTGTCAGCGGAGCGGCGGGAGTCACGGCCGCGACACGAGCACCGGAGCCCGCGGGACAGTGTCCGGTGCGGGGCGGCGGGACTCACCCGTGGAGCTGCGTCGTCATTTGATCCATATCCCGAGCGGAAGCGGCGCGGGAGCGGAGCGGCTGACGGCCGGGCTGCTGCACTGCAGTCCTCCCGCTCGCCTCCGCGAGCCTCCGGCGGCCCGCCATTGGCGGAGACGCTCCGATCATGCAGGGCTGTGATTGGTCCGCACTCTCCAGCCGCGCTCTGATTGGCCGAGAGCTGCGCACATCTGTCCCGGACCAAACAGGAAGTTCACTGTGGAAAACAAACAGACAACATTAGTTTCATTCAACCTTTCTGGGTTTTTTTTACTTCGTAATTCAAGAAAACCAGCGAATCTGATAGAAACAATCATTGAGCTCCACCTGTCAGCTGGGACAGGTGGTGGAGCCTCTCCTGTCTGGGTGGCGCAGCTGGACAACGCAGCTCCATCACCTCCACCAGCCCCTCCAGCTCCACCACCTCCAGCAGCTCCACCACCTCCACCTCCACCAGCAGCGGGGGACGTTAGAAAAATATTAAAGTGAAAAAAAAAATCCAATAAATAGATAAATAATGTGCCATTCCAGAAAAAAATATATTATTAAGGCAAAAATAGGAAATAAATGAGGAAAAATTAGACTATAATGTAAGAGAAAAAGTTTAAATAGACCAAAAGGTGAAAAATAAAAGAAGAAAATAACAAAATGTAAAAATACGAAAAGAGTAAAAGTAAAGAGAACAAATGAATCCGTCGGCCACAATGAACGACAAAGACGACGATATTGAAAATACAATTTATTACACCGAGTAATAAATACATACAAAGATGCAAGTGACAGCATTTTCAGCATTTTTTTTTTTGTTTTGTATTTTTTTTGTTCGTTTTAATACCAAAAGTTGACGAGCTCAACACGAACGACTGGATGCTTTTGGCACATCTGTCCTCCTCCTCCTCCTCCTCGTGTCGTCGGGGTCCACAAACTGACCCGCCACTAGAAAAAGAAGAGCCCCCCCCCCCCCCCCATATAACCCCCCCTCCACCCTCCACCCTCCACCCCCACCTCCACCCCTGTACAAGCCATGCAGTGCCCCCCCCCCACCCCCCTCCTCACCCCCCCCCCGCATGCAAAACCATTTTAAATATGAACTGAAAAGTAAAAACGTTGGACCTCCTGCAGCTGCGCCTCCTTTTTCTTCTGTTTTTCTCTAAATGACCTTCAGGAGTCACTTGGTTTTTTTTCCTGTCGTTCTCTTTTTAAGAGCTTTTCTTTCTTTCCTTCTTCTTCTTGTGTTTCTTGTGTTTTATTCGACTTCCTGCCGGTCGTCGGGGGAATGTCATGCACGTGTGTCCGCCTGGTGGGCCGAGCCGAGCCGGGCCGGGCCGGGCCGGGCTAGGACCGGGCGTTACGCTCCGTCTCCGCCAAACACTCCCGCACCAGCCCTCTGGCGTGGATGATCCCTACACACACACACACACACACACACACACACACGCATCAATCAACCAGGAAAATATATATATATATATATTCTGTGTCGTCTTAACATAAAGATTTCGGTCTTTTTAAATGTAATAAAGCAATAACTTCTGTATAAATAATATAAAATTAATAAACATAATAACTGCAGTGAATGTAATCGTACAGAAATAAGACTCATATTATAGAAAATATATTTTTTTTCTCAATTTTGAGCAGGTTGTTCATGAAAAGCAGGTATATCTATATCTATATATCTATATATATAGTTATATATATATAAAACTATATCTATATATAACTATATCTATATATATAGTTATATATATATATATATATATAGTCACATATCACAAAAATGAGTGAGATTTTACACCAAATATAATATCTATTAACAGATAAAAGAGATGGATAAGTGAAGGGACTATTCCTGGTGTGTCCACCAGGGGGCCCTCCAGAGCGTCAGACACTATTTCTAGCAAAACCTCATAGAAGTGTTGAGGAAATGAGAATGGGAGTATAAAATACTACGTTCCACGACTGGAAAGCAGTGAAAGGAAGAAGTGAGGACCAGAAAGAGGAAGGTGAACCTGGTTTCCTCCCTCGGCTGGACTGGAGGAGGATCCCGACGGTTCCACCTGTAATCTAGTGTAATCCAGTATTTTTCTGTGTACTGTGTTTGTAGCTGGAAGCAGCTACGTCAAGCTGCCGTCGTTTGGTGGTTCTTCTCTGGATAAATGTTCAAATACTGATGTTTTTCAGTCCACATGGTCTTTTTGTGGTAAAGAAGGAGAAGTGATGTGACGTCTTGTTGTTTTAAATGAAAATTAAACAGGAAACATTGAGTCGTTCTGGTGGAGGTGAACCGTGACGGAGGGCGACGCCCCCCCTGAGGGCGACGCCCCCCCCCCCCGAAGGTCTCTCGTCCCTCCACAGTCTGACGCCTCACCTCGTTTCAGCCGCTCCATGGCGCTCTTGCTCCCGGCGTACGTCGGCCGGATCTCCTTGCCCAGCTCCTCGATGATGGCCAGCAGCTCCGCGTACTTGTTCTGGGGCACCTGGCTGCCGGTCGAACCCTGGGGGCCCAAAACAAGTCCCATCAGAGAGCCCAGGACGAGACGCAGAGAAACGACTCCAAACTCTGATGTCAAGGAGATTTCAACTAAATATAAAGGAGATTTTAGCTAAATATGAAGTAGATTTCAATTAAAATATCAAGGAGATTTCAGTTAAAATATCAAGGAGATTTCAACTAAATATCAAGGAGATTCCAACTAAATATCAAGGAGATTCCAACTAAATATCAAGGAGATTCCAACTAAATATCAAGGAGATTCCAACTAAATATCAAGGAGATTCCAACTAAATATCAAGGAGATTCCAACTAAATATCAAGGAGATTCCAACTAAATATCAAGGAGATTCCAACTAAATATCAAGGAGATTTCAGTTAAAATATCAAGGAGATTTCAACTAAATATCAAGGAGATTCCAACTAAATATCAAGGAGATTCCAACTAAATATCAAGGAGATTTCAACTAAATATCAAGGAGATTTCAACTAAATATCAAGGAGATTTCAACTAAATATCAAGGAGATTCCAACTAAATATCAAGGAGATTTCAACTAAATATCAAGGAGATTTCAACTAAATATCAAGGAGATTTCAACTAAATATCAAGGAGATTTCAACTAAATATCAAGGAGATTTCAACTAAATATCAAGGAGATTCCAACTAAATATCAAGGAGATTCCAACTAAATATCAAGGAGATTCCAACTAAATATCAAGGAGATTCCAACTAAATATCAAGGAGATTCCAACTAAATATCAAGGAGATTCCAACTAAATATCAAGGAGATTCCAACTAAATATCAAGGAGATTTCAACTAAATATCAAGGAGATTCCAACTAAATATCAAGGAGATTCCAACTAAATATCAAGGAGATTCCAACTAAATATCAAGGAGATTCCAACTAAATATCAAGGAGATTCCAACTAAATATCAAGGAGATTTCAACTAAATATCAAGGAGATTTCAACTAAATATCAAGGAGATTTCAACTAAATATCAAGGAGATTTCAACTAAATATCAAGGAGATTTCAACTAAATATCAAGGAGATTCCAACTAAATATCAAGGAGATTCCAACTAAATATCAAGGAGATTCCAACTAAATATCAAGGAGATTCCAACTAAATATCAAGGAGATTTCAACTAAATATCAAGGAGATTTCAACTAAATATCAAGGAGATTCCAACTAAATATCAAGGAGATTTCAACTAAATATCAAGGAGATTCCAACTAAATATCAAGGAGATTCCAACTAAATATCAAGGAGATTTCAACTAAATATCAAGGAGATTTCAACTAAATATCAAGGAGATTTCAACTAAATATCAAGGAGATTTCAACTAAATATCAAGGAGATTTCAACTAAAATAGAAGGAGATTCAGTAAATAAAGGAGATTCAGTAAATAAAGGAGATTCAGTAAATAAAGGAGATTCTGGCAGCAGCTCCTCCAGTCTGATCTGATGTTTCTCCACTGAGACGTCAGATCAGAGTTTGATGGAACGTTTGTTTGTTTGTTTGTTTGTCTTGACCGTCACAAAGGAGATGAAAGCAGTAAAGCAGAGCCTCACCTGAGAGATGAAAGCATGAAGCAGAGCTCACCTGAGAGATGAAAGCATGAAGCAGAGCTCACCTGAGAGAAGCCCAGAGACGGGGGGCCGTAGTCACTGAGGAGCGGCCGGTAGGACTGCAGTGTGGCCATGTTGGCAGCAGGGGGCGACTGCAGGCTTCCAACTGACACACAACAAAGAGACGCTTCAAAACGAGTTGGAAACGAGATGATAGCAACTAAAAAACCTCAGAATCACACAACACGAAGTATTATTTGACAAGTTGTAGTATTTGATGTGACAGTATTTGTTCTCATTAAACTGAGGCTGGAGAACTTTCTAGATTATCAGTATTTATACTTTCACTTCCTCCTTTACACTGCTGAAGTAACTAAACTCTGCTAGTATTTCTAGCAGTACTACAGTACTGCAGTATTACAGTACTACAGTATTACATTATTACAGGATTACATCACACTCCACACCAGAGTACTTAGTTTTTAACTTCTTGTAGTACTCAGAGTTTTTTGGTCGAGTTCAATAGGAACCAGATTATGAGACGATCTCATTGTCTCAGCTGGTTAGTGGGTCAGGTGACCTGGTTAACTGGGGTCAGAGACCTGGTTAACTGAAGTCAGAGACCTGGTTAACTGGGTTCAGAGACCTGGTTAACTGGGTCAGATGACCTGGTTAACTGAAGTCAGAGACCTGGTTAACTGGGGGTCAGAGACCTGGTTAACTGGGTCAGATGACCTGGTTAACTGAAGTCAGAGACCTGGTTAACTGGGGTCAGAGACCTGGTTAACTGGGGTCAGGTGACCTGGTTAACTGGGGTCAGAGACCTGGTTAACTGGGTCAGGTGACCTGGTTAACTGGGGTCAGGTGACCTGGTTAACTGAAGTCAGAGACCTGGTTAACTGAAGTCAGAGACCTGGTTAACTGGGGTCAGAGACCTGGTTAACTGGGGTCAGGTGACCTGGTTAACTGGGGTCAGGTGACCTGGTTAACTGAAGTCAGAGACCTGGTTAACTGGGGTCAGAGACCTGGTTAACTGGGTCAGATGACCTGGTTAACTGGGGTCAGAGACCTGGTTAACTGGGGTCAGAGACCTGGTTAACTGGGGTCAGAGACCTGGTTAACTGGGTCAGATGACCTGGTTAACTGGGGTCAGATGACCTGGTTAACTGGGGTCAGAGATCTGGTTAACTGGGGTCAGATGACCTGGTTAACTGGGGTCAGAGACCTGGTTAACTGGGGTCAGAGACCTGGTTAACTGGGTCAGATGACCTGGTTAACTGGGGTCAGATGACCTGGTTAACTGGGGTCAGAGATCTGGTTAACTGGGGTCAGATGACCTGGTTAACTGGGGTCAGAGACCTGGTTAACTGGGATCAGAGACCTGGTTAACTGGGGTCAGAGATCTGGTTAACTGGGGTCAGATGACCTGGTTAACTGAAGTCAGATGACCTGGTTAACTGGGGTCAGATGACCTGGTTAACTGAAGTCAGATGACCTGGTTAACTGGGGTCAGGTGACCTGGTTAACCGAGGTCAGATGACCTGGTTAACTGGGGTCAGGTGACCTGGTTAACCGAGGTCAGATGACCTGGTTAACCGAGGTCAGAGACCTGGTTAACTGGGTCAGATGACCTGGTTAACTGAGGTCAGATGACCTGGTTAACGGGGGTCAGATAACCTGGTTAACTCTGGTGACCTGGTTAACTCTAGTGACTAGTCTTCTAGGAGATCAATTAAGTCGGTTTTCTTCCTTCTCTGTCATTTCATTCTCTTCTCCTTTGTTCATCCTCCTCTCACCCCCTCCTTCTCCTCCTCCTCCTCCTCTTCTCCTCCTTTGTTCGTCCCGCACTTCTCCTCCTCCTCCTCTCACCCCCCTCCCTCCCTCCTCCCCCTCTCCTTTTCTCCTCGCATCCTTTGTTCGTTCTGCAGTTCTCCTTCTCGGCCACCAGGGGTCGTGGAAGCGCGGCTGTGTGTGTGAGTGTATGTGTGTGTGTGTGTGTGTGTGTGTGTGTGTGCGCGTGTGTGTGTGTGTGGCAGATCAATCGGCAGCCCGCTCGGCGGAGGAGCATCATGGAGGAAACGGAACGAGCCTGAACAAAACACCGACCGACGGCCCGGTACGTCCGTGTCGCCGCGCCGCGCCGCGGCGGAGCGCGGCGGGGGTCGTCGACTCCCCGGGAGCCGCCGCCGCCGCCGCCGCCGCGACTTGCCCCGGGAAGCCGCGGAGCGCCGAGCGGCTCGCGCGCGCCGCTCCACATTAGTAATAATGGCGGATATGAATGAGCTTCGCTCCGCGGATCTGACCCGACATTCGGAACTGGACGGAAAAAAGAACTAGCGCGGCGGCTCTTCCTCCAGGTCTCTCCCCGACCCCCGCCGCTAACGCTCGGTTCTCCCCGCCGCGCGCTGCCGGACCTCCCCCCCCCTCACCACCACCACCACCAACCCCGGTCCCCGCCGACCGCTCACCCTGGCTGCCCGAAGTTCCCGGGACGTGCTGGTGGACGTTGGGCTTGTAAGACATTCCCAGAGACATGGTGAAGAAATGGAAATGACCCGCGCGCGCTGAAGCGGCTGTCTTCACTTTTTGTTTACAACAGCGGCACCGGCAAATATGGCCGTCACTTTATATTGACACCCTGCGCGCGCGGAGCGGCGGAGCGGGCTGCACGCGCACGGCCGCGCCGCGCACTCCACACGCGGACAAATACACACACGCGGACACACGCGCGCGCGCGCGGCGAGGCAACACGCGCCTCGCGCACACGCGCCAACTCGAAGTTTGAAGTTTGTTTGGAAAAGTCTTTTAATTTAGTGGAAATTTAGCAGAAACGCTTCGGAACGGGGAAAAAAACACTTTATTACAGTTTCTGACGCCGGAAACGCACTTTAATGCGATTAATTATCCACTGAAATCCTACTTTTTTAATTTTTATAATTTTATTCAAATTAGTGTTTAAAGGCGGAAAAAGCCTCAGAAAAATTATATTTTAACTCGATATGAAAATATACACTTTATAATGAAAATATACACTTTATAATGGAAATATACCCTTTATAATGAAAATATGCACTTTATAATGAAAATATGCACTTTATAATGAAAATATACACTTTATGTCTTTTTTCGATGGAAACTGAGAAAAAATTCTTTATTGTGTTTAATTAGGAACTAAATTGTAATTTTGAAAAAAACCCAAAACACTATATTACAGTTTCTGAGGCCGGAAACGCACTTTAATACGATTAATTATCCACTGAAATCCTACTTTTTAAATTTTTATAATTTTATTCAAATTAGTGTTTAAAGGCGGAAAAAGCCTCAGAAAAATTATATTTTAACTCGATGTGAAAATATACACTTTATAATGAAAATATACACTTTATAATGAAAATATACCCTTTATAATGAAAATATACACTTTATAATGAAAGTATACACTTTATAGTGAAAATATACACTTTATGTCTTTTTTCGATGGAAACTGAGAAAAAATGTCTTTATTGTGTTTAATTAGGAACTAAATTGTTATTTTGAAGAAAAAAAACCCACTATATTACAGTTTCTGAGGCCGGAAACGCACTTTAATACGATTAATTATCCACTAAAATCCTACTTTTTTAATTTTATTCAAATTAGTGTTTAAAGGCGGAAAAAGCCTCAGAAATATAATTTAACTCGATATGAAAATATACACTTTATAATGAAAATATACACCTTATAGTGTCTTTTTTCGATGGAAACTGAGAAAAAAATCTTTATTGTGTTTAATTAGGAATTAAATGTTTTTTCTTTGTAAAGAATTTACTAATTCAAATACGGTTGAAACATGGAAAAAACATTTCAACGTTTTGACTCGTTTACATCTTATGGATGAAAACTGAGAGAAAAGAAAACCTTTATGACGTTAATTAGAAACTAAATTGTAATTGTGAAAAATACAATTTAGATAATCTTGTTCAAATTAATGTTGAAACAAAACTTTAAATGTACATTCTTATTCTAAATTAGAGTTGATATCTTTAAGCAGTGGAAACTAAAGAAAAAACATGTTTGATTAGAAACTAAAATGTAATTTAATATTTTCAAATAGACGTTGAAACGTGAAAAACATCTTTAAACTTCTATCTTTACTCTAAAATTCACCTTTTATGGATGAAAACCGAGGAAAAACCTCTTTATGAGTAATTCACTGGAAAAAACATCTACACGTGTTTATTCAAATAAAAACATCTTTAAAGGTTTATTTTTACTACAAAATTTATTTTTGTCTTTTAATACTTCAGATCATATTTTAGTTAAACATGAATAAAAGAATCCTACATTTTATTTTGACTTGACATGCTAAAATCTTTTTTCTAAGTGTTTTATGGTCGATATTGAAATAAACTGTTTAATATGCATTGAAATGTGTTTAAACCCTGTTTAAGTGTTTGTGACAAATAAAAGTCTGAATTCTTGAAAATCCTGTCTCATTTCTTTTTGTCTCATTTACATGTGATTTGATTCGTTGAGGGTTTATTTCTCTGTTTGGTTGCTTTAAGGTCGTTTTATAGTTTTTTGTGAAACAATTGATCTTCGTTCATGTTGAATCTCTTCGTTCCGACTCGACGGCTGAAGTTCAGTTTCTCCGTTTTAAACAATAAAAGATCTTCTATTGATGAAGTTGTTTCATTTTCAGTCTGCAGTGTGAAAACTTCTTGTTCTGCAGTTTTATTCTGCGGTCGAGTCAGAAAACTTCCACCAGGATCAAATATGAACGAGAGAATCAGCAGGTTAAAGTGTCTGAGCAGGTCGAGCGAGCTCCACTCAGCATCACTCGCTCTCCAGCAGCCGGCGAGAAACCTCTGGACCCCCGGAGACCCTGGAGCTGGAAACCAGACCTGGAAGAGTCCTGGGACTGTGTCCTACTGAGGAAGAGGAGGAGGAGGAAGAGCGTCTGTCCCACCGTAGAGGAGGAAGAGCGTCTGTCCCACCATAGAGGAAGAGGAGGAGGAAGAGCGTCTGTCCCACCGTAGAGGAGGAAGAGCGTCTGTCCCACCGTAGAGGAAGAGCGTCTGTCCCACCGTAGAGGAGGAAGAGCGTCTGTCCCACCGTAGAGGAAGAGGAGGAGGAAGAGCGTCTGTCCCACCGTAGAGGAGGAAGAGCGTCTGTCCCACCGTAGAGGAGGAAGAGCGTCTGTCCCACCGTAGAGGAGGAAGAGCGTCTGTCCCACCGTAGAGGAGGAAGAGCGTCTGTCCCACCGTAGAGGAGGAAGAGCGTCTGTCCCACCATAGAGGAAGAGGAGGAGGAAGAGCGTCTGTCCCACCGTAGAGGAGGAAGAGCGTCTGTCCCACCGTAGAGGAGGAAGAGCGTCTGTCCCACCGTAGAGGAGGAAGAGCGTCTGTCCCACCATAGAGGAAGAGGAGGAGGAAGAGCGTCTGTCCCACCGTAGAGGAGGAAGAGCGTCTGTCCCACCGTAGAGGAGGAAGAGCGTCTGTCCCACCGTAGAGGAGGAAGAGCGTCTGTCCCACCATAGAGGAAGAGGAGGAGGAAGAGCGTCTGTCCCACCGTAGAGGAGGAAGAGCGTCTGTCCCACCGTAGAGGAAGAGCGTCTGTCCCACCGTAGAGGAGGAAGAGCGTCTGTCCCACCGTAGAGGAAGAGGAGGAGGAAGAGCGTCTGTCCCACCGTAGAGGAAGAGGAGGAGGAAGAGCGTCTGTCCCACCGTAGAGGAGGAAGAGCGTCTGTCCCACCGTAGAGGAAGAGCGTCTGTCCCACCGTAGAGGAGGAAGAGCGTCTGTCCCACCGTAGAGGAAGAGGAGGAGGAAGAGCGTCTGTCCCACCGTAGAGGAAGAGGAGGAGGAAGAGCGTCTGTCCCACCGTAGAGGAGGAAGAGCGTCTGTCCCACCGTAGAGGAAGAGGAGGAGGAAGAGCGTCTGTCCCACCGTAGAGGAGGAAGAGCGTCTGTCCCACCGTAGAGGAAGAGGAGGAGGAAGAGCGTCTGTCCCACCGTAGAGGAGGAAGAGCGTCTGTCCCACCGTAGAGGAAGAGGAGGAGGAAGAGCGTCTGTCCCACCGTAGAGGAAGAGGAGGAGGAGGAAGAGCGTCTGTCCCACCGTAGAGGAGGAAGAGCGTCTGTCCCACCATAGAGGAAGAGGAGGAGGAAGAGCGTCTGTCCCACCGTAGAGGAGGAAGAGCGTCTGTCCCACCGTAGAGGAAGAGCGTCTGTCCCACCGTAGAGGAGGAAGAGCGTCTGTCCCACCGTAGAGGAGGAAGAGCGTCTGTCCCACCGTAGAGGAAGAGGAGGAGGAAGAGCGTCTGTCCCACCGTAGAGGAGGAAGAGCGTCTGTCCCACCGTAGAGGAAGAGGAGGAGGAAGAGCGTCTGTCCCACCGTAGAGGAAGAGGAGGAGGAAGAGCGTCTGTCCCACCGTAGAGGAAGAGGAGGAGGAGGAGGAAGAGCGTCTGTCCCACCGTACAGGAGGAGGAGGAGGAAGAGGAGGATGAGGAGGATGAGGATGAGGAAGAGACCACCACCAGTCAGTCTAGGATCAGAGGTTTACAGACTAAGAGGTTCCAGGGTTCTTCGTCTGTTGTCTTCTAGCTGGACCGACCCACCAGTGGTTCCCAGGACCGGGTCTGGGGCCCTCTGGGGGTCTGGTTCCCACCCAGGACCGGGTCTGGGGCCCTCTGGGGGTCTGGTTCCCACCCAGGACCGGGTCTGGGGTTCTGGTTCCCACCCAGGAATTTCACGTTCACATTTTAGAAACGGTGTTTGTACAGAAACAGTGAAATATATATTTAATATATTATATATAAAATTATAGTTTTAGTGCTGAAATTTATTGTTAAAACCACAAAATGACAAAATCCCGTTTTACAGCTGCAACACAAGGAAATAATAAAGGATTTCAGAAGAAGCGTTGATTGGTTGTGACGGAGGAAGTTACAGTCGTTTCGTCTCCGAGCCTCAACAACTTTCATTTAAATTCTCAATCTGAAACGTCTTTAAAGGCTTTTTTCCCCCCAAATCCTCACAAACGTGCCGACAAATAAACCTGGAGGTGAACCAGAAGCAGTGCAGTACCAGTTGCTACCAGCGGGCGGAGCGCCGAGTCAGCAGAGGGGCTGGCGGCTCGCCGCCGCCCCCCGGTGGTGAGGAGGAGGAGGTCAGTCAGGGAGAGCAACGCCTCGTTCTAGTGGTTTTTATTATCGGCGTCCAGAGCCAACAAACAAACAAACAAACAAACGAAACAACAAAGGAAACAACAAAAGGGAAAAACAAAGCGTCTGCCGACACCCGCACCCCGGACCGAAGCTCCGCCCCCTGAATGTCAGAGGAGGAAACGCCGCCGTCGCGTCTCGAGGTGAAACTCTGAGGGTTTTAAAAACAGACGGAACAAAAAGAAACGACTTTTTTCTTCTGTACAAGCTCTGCTTTACATCCGACAGCCAGGGCGCCCCCCCCCCCCTCCCCCCCCACCCCCCTCCCCCGGGTGGTGCAGGTGGAGGCGCCTCGCTGCCACTATGTGAAGGCGGCGTGGCTCAGACTCTGAGGGTGGAGCTGCTGACGCTTCTGCTGCTCCTGAACCGCCAACTGCTGACTCTGGTCTGACGTGGACAACTTGTTGATCAGGGGGGAGACACAGTTCGCTGGAATGATGAGGCCTGGGGGGGGAGAGAGGGGAAGGGGGGGGGGGGGGGGGGGAGGGGGAGAGAGAGGGGGGGGGGGAGGGGGGAAGGGGGGGGGGGGGGGGGGGGGGGGGGGAGGAGGAGGAAGAGCATCATTACCATCGATCTCCATGAAGAAACAAACTGTTGTTCAGAAAACAAACTGTTGTTCCAGTCAAACTATGAAGTCGTCAGAATCAATAACTTTATTAACAGTGTTGGAGGACGACGGCAGCAGACAGAGGTTCAGGTGGGGACGGGGACATGACAGGATGTGGAACAGGGCGG